>NC_091743.1:87538957-87578957 GCF_043380555.1 Nothobranchius furzeri
GTCAATCAGAGCAATTCCACTACTGCGGCCGTGCTCCGGCAGTGCGGCGCCGTGCGCCACCCTCTGTTCCGGCGTCCGGCAAAAATAGAATCGATCCTATTTTCGCCGGACGCCGGAGCACCTCCGCAGTCAATGGACAGAAACCACAACGGCCCACCAGGAAAAGGAGCAAGCACATCTTCCGTTTTTCACAATAAATCGATAAACAAAAAGCGTTTTTTGTTTCATATGCACAGATTTAACAACTTTTAACAACTATCAATGGCGGCTGAAGTTTAAATGCACAAAATTAAGCCATAAATACAGTTTCCACTATCAAAGTAGTCGCCCTTTGTTGATCCAAACACTGCTGATCTCTCAACACAAATGATGGGCAGATTAAACAGTTCATTTCGATGCTTCTCCCACACAACGGGTGTTTGGATCTAACTTCCGCATTTATTGCTCGGACTGTATCGCAAGATCTCGAAAATCCCGCGCATGCCTGTTTGCCCACCTCAGGTCTCCGCACCGGAGCGGAGCCGTTGTAGAGCGGGTACCAGTAAAAATTGAGTTCGGAAGCGAGCGGCTGCGGAAGGCGGGGGCGGAGCGGAGCGGAGGTAGTGGAATTTGGGGGTAAGACACACGTGTTTGACACTCATCACGCACTCTCAGGCCACACCTCCATCTGAGGAATCAAGCCCGGTGGGGGGCGGGGGGGAGCCCTCAGTAATCTTACAGAGGCGAACTCGTTGCTAATGCACCACTCTATCAACATGATTCAAAGCAAAAAGCCTTTGTGTGTGTGTTCTTGTTGTTGAGTGAGGGAAAGCTGGAGCGTGAGATCGATAGGTGGATTGGTGCTGCACCTGCAGTGATGCGGGTGTTGTACCGGTCCGTCGTGGTGAAGAGAGAGCTGAGCTGGAAGGCAAAACTTTCGATTTACTGGTTGATCTACATTCCTACCCTCACCTATGGTCATGAGCTTTGGGTAGTGACCGAAAGAACGAGATCTCGGATACAAGCGGCCGAAATGAGTTTTCTCCACAGAGTGTCTGGGCTCTCCCTTAGTGATAGGGTGAGAAACTTGGTCATCAGGCAGGGGCTCGGAGTAGATCTGCTGCTCCTCAACATTGAGAGGAGCCAGTTGAGGTGGCTCGTATATCTAGTCTGGGTGCCTCCTGGACGCCTCCCTGGTGAAGTTTTCCGGGCACGTCCAACCAGGAGGAGGCCTAAAGGAAGACCCAGGACACAGTGGAGGGACTATGTCTCTCACCTAGCCAGGGAACGCCTTGGGATTACCCCAGAGGAGCTGGCCAAGTGGCTGGGGAGAGGGAAGTCTGGGCCTCCCTGCTTAAGCTTGGTTTATGCTTAACGCATCCGCGAGGTATTGCGTCATTTTTAACAACCAAGCCCCTCCACCGCGCCTCCGCACGGCCCAAACTTTCTGCACCGCGCACCTAGGAAATTTTCAAACCACGCGGACGGTCGGACGTGGAAAAACAATTACTGCGTATTTTAAAAAGACCAACAGTGTAAGTGGGCGGGGCCGATCTGTCTGTTTATGCATGTTGGTTATAAACGCCGAAGCCTCATTGCTGACTTTAACAAGTCTCATCTACAAATATGATCCCTCATGAAGTTACTACTTTACACCAGAAGATAGTGGAGATGTGGAACCTTCAGGCTGAGCAATGTTTTGGAGTTTTTAGAGTTTGAAAATCGCCTCCCGCTGAGAGGCTCCCAGTCGGGGAGAGGAGGAGATGCGTGCAGCATGAAGAGCGTAAATATTAGATAAAACGTATAATTGCCGGCAGGTCTGGTCTTTGTTGACTGATCACTTTGTCTGGTCATGACTGACTCTGATTATGAAGCAGAATATTGACTGAAGAAATTCACTCATCCAGCCGGGAAGATTGACGCTGCTGCAGCATCAGACAGCTGGTGCTGCACGAGAGGTGTGTGGAGTTTTCAAGCTCCAAACGTTGGGTTTGATGTTGGTTTAACCTTCTCTGGGACGTGATGGATGTAGAAATGATGGTAAAACACCGCTAACGTGACAGACGTAGCGACAATGTAAAAAAAAAAAAGCCGTAAAAAGGGGCAGATGCCGATGCGTTATATATGGAAGTCAAGTGTGCCACATAATCATAAAAAGGTCAAATATAAAATTTTAAAAGAGATTTATATATTTATATATAAATTAAAACTTTCCAAATATAATGAAAATTTATAAATAACGTAAAAATACGAAGGAACATCTGTTGGTCAGGCTGATGGAAGCCACTGCTCTAAATGATAAGTGAATTTCGTTTTTAAATATATTTTATGTGCAGTTTTTTAGGGCTTTTATGTTTTCTGTAAAGATCGGTATGCTGAAAATCATTTCACGTTTTGCATAAAGCACGAGGTTTTGGTTAGTAACTGATTGGAAGAATAACAAATGACTGAATTAAATAGTGGGGCGCCTCCGTCAGTGCGCCCCAGGGCAGCTGTGGCTACATCGTAGTTCACCACCATCAGTGTGTGAATGTGTGTGAATGGATGAATGACATACTGTAGTGTAAAGCGCATTGGAGTCCTGACTCTGAGAGGCGCTATACAAGTGCGGGTCATTTATCATTTATAGTGTTGATCAGAGCTTTGTTGCCGGCGTTCCGCTGCATAACGGCTTCAAACACGTGTATAAATGTTAGTTTTTACGTAAACCGTTGGATGAAATTACACAAACTGACTGAGCTCTAGTTAAGGCGCTTGCAATAGTTTGTGTATGTGTACATGTGTGTGTGTGTGTGTGTGTGTGTGTGTGTACGTGTGTGTGTGTGTGTGTGTGTGTGTGTGTGTGTGTGTATGCGTGCGTGCGTGTGTGTGTGTGTGTGTGTGTGTGTGTGTGTGTGTGTGTGTGTGTGTTTGTGTGTGTGTGTGTGTGTGTGTGTGTGTTTGGGGGAGGGTACATGGAACTTTGTCCCCCCCAGTTTGAAAATCCCATCTGCGCCCCTGAGCCCAGGTCCTACAACAACTGTGTTCAAGTGTAGATATTAGTTTTTGTTTTTTGTTGTTGATGAAAATAAAAGATCAACACTTCCACTGTTTACAGCATTTTATCTCACCTGCCTAAAACTTTTGCACAGTGCTGTATTTTCAACTAAGGTTTTTCTTTATGGGAGCAAAGCTCTTCATCACCATGGCGACATACAAGTGTCTCCACACACACACACACACACACACACCATCTGTGTCATATGCTCTCCAAGAGGAGGCAACACAGAAGGGTCAAACACACACACTCGTTTCAAACACCGGACCGAATTGTCCACACATATTCCGGAATGTCAATCTGAAAAGGGCTCAAGATACCTTAAGAACACACAGCAGAAAGCCACGTCTGCAGACACACACAAATGACCGAGGACTTAAGGGAATCAGCCCACAAGGAAGACAGTTCTGTGCTTAGATGGAAGATGTCAATCCTCACAGCGGCCTAAACTTAATCCTAATCCTAACATTAAGCACTGCCTCAGCAATATTACTGCAACCCAGAAAATTCGGATGAAACATCCAAACATTAGGAAGAAAGATTTGAGGTCTAATGTCTTTTTCTGGTGGACCTGTGTCACTGCTGGACAGAAAAACACACCGAGCGCCTCCTTCTGTGTGGTTTCAAGTCTAATGAAGCCAAGCAGCAGAGAGGAAACCCAGTGATCGGGTCACGCCGGTCAACACACCATTACCGGCCTTCTGTTTTATTTAACAGAGGCAAAATTCCTATTTGCTATCATGAACCAAATCTGTATGTGAGGGAGTGTGTGTGTTCTTTAGTGGTGGGGCGCGGGGTCAAGCAAGGCTGCAGGGATGAATGTGCAGGGACACACTGTTAATAGAAGTGTGTGACCTCCGGTGGCTGCTGCTACTGCCTGGATTAGACAAATTCAGTTCTATTCAGTTCAATTAATATCTGTTTATTTATATAGCACCAAATCACCAGAGTCGTCTCAAGGCTCTTTACAGAGTAAACATTCCAACTGAGTTCAGTTCATTAACTCATTCACTTCCAGTGACGACTAAAGTCGTTATTTGCATATTTTTTTTTTTTTTACTGTGTGGGCATCAGAACGAGCCCTGCGCAGAGAGAACAAACATTTCAGCTCTGAAGCCGATCTTCATCCGCATACGTCACACGTCACATGATCAGGAAGCAGAAAATCCATGTGTTAGGAGATCGTTTTGGGCCGTTCCTGTAAAAAAAAAAGTGAGGCGCGAACCGGAAAATGATAAATGACCCGCACTTGTATAGCGCCTCTCAGAGTAAGGACTCCAAAGCGCTTTACACTACAGTGTATCATTCATCCATTCAAACACACATTCACACACTGGTGGTGATGAGCTACGATGTAGCCACAACTGCCCTGGGGCGCACTGACAGAGGCGAGGCTGCCGAGCACAGGCGCCACCGGTCCCTCCGACCACCACCAGCAGGCAAGGTGGGTTAAGTGTCTTGCCCAAGGACACAACAGCAGAATTCTCTGTCCGGAGCAGGGATCGAACCTGCAACCTTCCGATTACTGGACAACCCGCTCAACCTGTTGAGTTACTGCCGCCCAACCGGAAAAGCGTCTGCCGATCACAATTCGGCAACGGATTATGAAAGAACGGATAACGCTCGAAACACGCGGATTCTTCCTGATGTAAGAGGTGAGTCTCCTCTTTGTTTTGGTTGTTTTGGCGTCGACGTCATCCTAGTGTGCAACGTTCTGTGACTCTTAAGAAAACAGTAAAAACAGCGAGAAACGCTGGCAGCGAAGGGCTTTACCGATCAGGAAACGGCTGGCAGTGAATGAGTTAAGCCAATTAGTTAAAGATATCGGCCAGAGGCAAAATTCCGTACAATGGCACGTGTAAAGAAGTATTAAAACCTCAGATCAAAAAGGTTTTGGGATTTTCACAGCTGGAATTTGAAGAAAATCTTATGTTTGTGACCGGCGCGACAAAAACAGGAACTAGCTTCCAGTTGTAGCGTTATTAAGATCCTATTGTCTGCCCTTAACAGCTGCCCCTTCAAACAGTAACAACGTGTAGGAATCGCCAAGGTCGGATGCTGGTTTTAGTATGTTTACATTCCAGGAGAAGAGACAGAAGAAGAGAAGAAGAACGCTTTCCACTAATTAATCAAAGTACTTTATTCGTGATAAAGCTAATCAAAGCATATGTTGATCAATAATAATCAGGTGAATGATCTGTGAAATAAAGATGTCATGAGTTATGTGTTTAATGAATAAACAGGACTGCACCAGACAGACTGATCTACATTACCATGGAAACGCATGACACATTGTTCTCAACCAATCAGAACTTTCGTCTGTCGGAGGGCAGAATCTGGCTTGTTTAATGAAGTTGTCCAATCCGGTTTACTAAGATTTATAAACAACTGGGGGATATAAAACAAGGCAACGCCATTTTATACTCAGTTCCATTTTAACCTCAGCTCTGTTCGATCTGAGTTCCAAAGGAGTTACATCATACTCTCAACATAGTTTTCAACCAGCTCTCGATCCATCACCGCAAAAGAGAGGTGCAGCCTGGCCAGATGCACTTTCTACTTTAAGCTGAGAACTGTCAAGCTGGAGATTTCCGTCGTTTGAACAACAAGACGACGTCCCTTCAAAATAAGAGCTGAACTCGCTGACGCCTGCCGCTGCTACCGGAGTCGACACACAGACTGGCTTTGTAGTGCTGCGACCGCTGTTTCACCAGCTCCAGTACACCTGAAGGTCCGAGGACCTGATCTACACGGGAGGCTCCATATACGGTACGTGGTTACGGCAAAATGGCTGCTCATGTCATCAGCTTCTGAAGCCTCGTGGTAGCCTAGTCATAACAACCAGATTCGCTACGCCAGCCTAGAAATTCTGAACAAAACACACATCCACACACCAACACTATAACATTCAAATCCATATGCATCCATCACTGAGATAGTCCTGGTAGATTGTAAGAATTTATAATTATAGAAATGAAAGATTCTTAAACGATCCCAACTCTCTCTTTTCTTGTCTCTCAGTCAATACAGAGTGTTTAAGTAAACTCCCTGATGATAAAAACAACCACTTCTGATTATAATATTTAGATCTAATTACAGTGTATAAATATACAAACTACAGATCACTACACAGTCTAGGCCCTGGGCAGCTGGTGACGTCTCACACGGAGGTGAAACATCTGTAGTAAACAACCCCGACTCCAGTGTTTCTGCGTTAGCGTAATGGCAGAACAACGTGTCATCAGTCAGATGTAGCTTCTGAAGCCTCTGCCAGTCGGTCATATTTGTTTTTCCTGGGACATGGCAACCAGAACGGATATTGGATTACCGGAGAAGTTCAACCAAACTCTGACCCCACCAGCTGCATATCACTACTGGAGGTGCAGACATGTTTTAGACAGTTTGACTCAGACAACCCAGAACCCGATTTGGACATCAAGGGGGATTCTGTTCATCTTCAGAACCAAAATCGGTTCAGTTTGTTAACTTTTGTTAAATATTTCTTTTCTGTGCCCCACGGGGAGCTCTCAGCTGACTCCAGGTCTTAGCTCCATCATCTGTTCCAATATAATTCAGTAATCCACGGATAAATAAAATAATGTGCTGCCAGTTTTACTGCTGCATGTGTACATTGTTATAAGGTGAAGGTCAAGGTAAATTTAATGCATATAGCACATTTACAACGAACAACAGTTTAAACGGGATCCTGTATACTACAGGAGGCCAGTGCAGAGACTCCAGAACTGGAGTGATGTGCTCTCTACATCCTGTGTGTGTTAATCAAGCCCCCACAATGTGGCTCAAAAATTGAGCCCAACCAAGAAGTACCAAAAATTGCAGTTCCACCCTCATCCACTAGGAGCTGGTGTCAGAAGCGAGCAAATCCTCATCGACTCCCATGTTAAAAATACCAATTTCACAGCAGAAATAAACATGTTTACAGCCTGGTACCAAAACATGTTTTAGGTTTAAATGATCTAGTTTACACTCATGACAACTCTGAGGGGGGTGAATTTGTTCTCACTCTTCTGTTTAAGTGTATTAAAAGCCTAAAATTCTGTATAATTAATGAGCATCCGACCCACGTGACCACAGAGCTAGCTCCGTGGAAAGGCCTCAGTAGAGCCTCGGTCTGGCCTGGAAACTGTTCCGGGATTTTGAGTCTCTGTGTTTGTGTATTCTTTTTTGGATATTATTTGTGCAATTGTTGGACAAAATGACTTGCTGAGGCATTATTTGCACTAACAGAGCATCCAAGGAGTCTCCACTTCATTTTTTTCGGTAAGTAAAATTATATTTATGTATTTTAGGTCACTGCCGAGCTGAGCTTAGATTTTAACATGTACTGTTTAACCATGAAATTTAAATGTAATAGGGTAAAACCCAGTGCATTTAACATAATGCTGCACTTTAGAAAATGGGTTGAAATATAACATGTTGGTGGAGCTGGGTTCCCACTATCGGCTTGTGGAGCTCTCGGGAGACCGATGTTTTCCACCCGGTTCTCCCCGCAGCTTGGCGCATCTCTGTCTGATCGCGGCTTCTGTCTGCTGTGTGGGCTGCCGGCTTTCAGCAGCTTTTGGGAGACCTCTGTGTTCCACCCGGTTTTACCCAGCGGTCAGCCCGGCGTATCTCTGACTCAGAAGCTCTGGTGTTGTGCACAGTTAACTCCGGTTGTAGCTAGGTTGCTACCTCCGTTAGCTTAGCTCGCACCTCCGTATTAGCTTTGGATTAGCTTCAGGTTAGCTTGTAGCTAGTTTGACCGGGTGTCATCAGTTGATCCCAGCCTTACAGCCCCACCCTCAGCTCCACCTCTCTTCCCTTTTGTGGAATTGTCTGGGCTTGATAGAACCTGTGACACGGTCAAAATGGCGGTGGTGGCCACCTCCCATTTAGCCTCAAAAACGTGTTATTGGAGCCTATGGAAACCCACTGTCCAATATTTATATGTCGATGGTGTTAATAGATGAGCAGCTGCATTCTGAACCAGTTGCAGACGGTGAATGGAGGACTGCTCAAGGCCACAGTACAAAGAGCTGCAGTAATCCCCCTACAACATATAAAGATGTTGTATTGATATAACTCTGGTAATATTTAACCGATAACTTACCAGAATAAATCTTCCTGATGCTGAAGTAACTCGCTCTCTCGTCTCGTTTTTGCACTAATCCAGGATGGCACGGAGGTTCTACCGGTCAACGGAGGATCTATTGTTGAAATATGGAGATCATTTTTTTAGATTATACACTCACCTAAGGGATTATCAGGAACACCATACTAATACAGTGTTTGACCCCCTTTGTCTTGGTCCATGGTGAGCTGCCGGCCAGTAATCATATTTGTCCTGTGAGTCTTGTCTGCAGGTGGGCGTGTCTGAGAGCAACCAGCAGCAGCTGATCCTGTCATCAAGGCCCAGGGGATTTAAGGAGTGACACAACACCATGCCGGATGATGACTCTGTTTTGGGTACCTCTAGCCACTTTACCTGCCTCGAAGTTTAGTATCTTGTTCGTAAACCTGTCGCCTGAAAGTTTCAGACCACTCTCCCGTTCTCCTCCAGGTCTCCCGCTCCATCTGCCCTCGTCTCCATAACCAGCCTGGACTCCTGCACTCCAGCTCACGCTGCTGTTCCCCTGGCCGTCCGCTCTCAGCCGCTCACCTGCCTTCACCAGCATCTGCACCAACCTCACCTTGGCACAAACTGTTTGTTGCTCTCTGGAACCCCTCAACTCTCCCGGACCTGACCAAGCTCCCTCCGTGCCTCTTACTGCTACTGGAAAACAGTAAGCTCCCATCTAAGCCAGTATCTCCACAAATCTCTCTGGAAACACTCTGTCTCTCTGCTCAGAACCCCACCTTGGAATACTGCTACCAGTACGCAGCATCTTCAGTTCCCATTGCTACTCCTTTAGATCCTCATTTACAATAAATCCTTTTTTAAACTTACCTGTTTCCCGTGTGTGATTCTGCGTGTCGTGGGTCAAGAAACTGCCTCCCAACATGACACCCTTTTGCCTTCAGAACTGCCTTAATTCTAGGTGGCATTGACTCAACAAGGTGCTGAAAGCATCTATAGAAATGTCGGCCATATTGATAGGATAGCGTCTTGCAGCTGATGGAGATGTGTGGGACGCACATCCAGGGCACGAAGCTCCTGTTCCACCACATCCCAAAGGTGCTCTATCGGGTTGAGATCTGGTGACTGTGGGGGCCGTTGTAGTACAGTGAACTCATCGTCATGTTAAAGAAACCAGTTTGAAATGATTGGAGCTTTATGACATGGTGCATTATCCTGCTGGAAGCAGCCATCAGAGGATGGGTACATGGTGGTCATGAAGGGATGGACGTGGTCAGAAACAATACTCAGGTAGCCCGTGGCATTTAAACCATGCCCAGATGGCACTAAGGGGCCTAAAGTGTGCCAAGAAAACATCCCCACACCATCACACCACCGCCACCAGCCTGCACAGTGGTAACAAGGCATGGTGGATCCATGTTCTCATTCTGTTTACGCCAAATTCTGACTCGACCATCTGAACGTCTCAACAGAAATGGAGACTCATCAGACCAGGCAACATTTTTCCAGTCTTCAACTGTCCAGTTTTGGTGAGCTGGTGCAAACTGTAGCCTCTTGTTCCTGTTTGTAGTGGAGGTGAGTGGTACCCGGTGGGGTCTTCTGCTGTTGCAGCCCATCCGCCTCAAGGTTGAGCGTGTTGTGGCTTCACAAACGCTTTGCTGCGTTCCTCGGTTTTAAAGAGTGGTTATTTCAGTCAAAGTTGCTCTTCTATCAGCTTGAATCAGTCGGCCCATTCTCCTCTGACCTGACACTAGGGGGCAGTACATACATTTCAGGGTAGTTTTACACCATATCCCTGTGACTGTCGCTAGTTAAAAAAAGTAACATTAGGGTAAATGTTGTTTCTGTGGAACAGAAATCCTGCAACCTCGGCGTGACTCCTCAGACGTTGATGCTCCTTCAGTTATTTCCATTGAGGGAATGCAATGCTGATGCTAGTTTTCTGATGCTGTAGTTTCCGGGTCTGCTCGGGGCTTGCGCCTGCCGATGACGTCTTCACACTACAGCAATACCGCTCGGCCAAAATGTTTTGCATCTCTTTGTCAGTTCTGCTCTTTCAAATATGTTTTGTAAAGGGTTTATGGTTTTGTTATTAAATTTATGTTTCTTACTACCTAAAGGTTTTTGAACAAGGGTCAAACGTCCAGCCAGTCTTCTAGTGTGACATCACCGACAGGCGCAGGATGCTGAGCTGGCCTGACGAGTACACCCCACTACATTAGTCAGAAAACCTTTAGTTTCCTCTCAGAAACAGCTTTTTCTATGAGACGCCAAACTACAGAATACTCCCACTAATGTGGGCCGTTGACTACAAACTAGATTTGGTCGTTTACACAAAAAACAGGGAATTTATAACAAATCCATTCAAGCCCATGTAGCAAAAATGAGTACACCCCTTATAGTCTCAGGAGAAAAGCCACACTTAAGACTACAACATTCAAATGAACAGACATTCAACCACAGGTGAGTCTAAGGATTCATGTAAGAGGTGTCCAGCAGACAGGTGACTATAAAAGGGCGTTACCTAACAGGGAAAAGCCCTTCATGCTGGCAGCAACGGCTCCTCGTGGAAAAAAGGTGAGGGCTACAAGAAGTAAAGCTTTACATATCAGTCAATGAAAGATGGAAGTGCGACCATCTCACTGAGACGTCCAGGCCGTCCACAGAAGTTAACATCTGGACAGGAGCATCTTCTGATGAGAAGGGTTGAAGAAAATCTCCATGTAAGTTTGCTGCAGTTAGCTAAAGCAGTAGAAAGCCAAACTGGAGTGACCGTTTCCTGTGACATCATACGGTGCACGCTGCAGGGGAATGGCATGCATGGGTATCGTCCACGAAGGAAGCCTCTCCTAAAGCCCACGCACAAAAAGCACACCTAGGATTAGCTAGGGCCCATGCTGGAAGAGATGAGGACTACTGGGACTCTAGACTCTGGAGTGATGAGACAAACATCTCTGGTTTTGGAACTAATGGTTTCAAAACTGTACGGCGTTGTAAAGGCGAGGATTTCAGAGAGAAAATCATGGTGCCTACAGGGAAGCATGGTGGTGGCAGTGTCCTTATGTGGGCTGCGTGAGTGCTGCTAGTGTTGGGGAGCTGCATCTCATTGATGGTATCATGAACTCAACAATGTCCTGCTCTATACTGAAGGAGAAGATGCTGCCATCACTCCGTGCACGTGGTCGTCGTGCACTTTTCCAACACGACAGCGATCCAGAACACACATCTAAAGCTGCTGGTGCATCTCTGAAGAAGAACAGGGTGAAGGTGGTTGGATGGACAAGTGTGTCTCCTGATCTGAACCCAGTCCAACACCTGTGGGGAACTCTGAAGCAGCAAGTAGAGCATCACTCTCCATCCAGCATCCAGGCTCTAGAAGAGGTTCTCCTTGAAGAACGGAAACAGACAGATGTTGTCATCTGTCGCCATCTTGGTCATTCCATGCTTAGAAGACTTGGTGCTGTCCTTGGAAACCACGGTGGTCACACAAAACTCTAGATGTAGTAGTTTTAGTTGTGGGGTGGATTCATTTCTGCTTCAGTCAATTTTAGTAAAACTGCAGATTTTGTATCTAAGTTTTATTATTAACCTTAATTTCATGTTATGGAGTTAAACACGTGTTCACTAAACCAGCCTGGTGAACAGGGGCGGCGTTAGGCCCGGCTACTTGGGCTGAAGCCCCGAATGTTTCATGAAAAGCCCCGGATCTAAAACATGGAAGTAACATGCAGTACCAAAGTCCAACAGAGAGGGAGCAGCTGGCAGTAGTTTGTATACAGCCTGCCTGAGCCTCCACCACTGAAGAAGAAGCCCTTCAGCAGCCGGCTTCTTCTACACTCTCTGTCTGAAACGCATGAGTGAAGATGGACATAAGGACGTTTTCTAGACCAAAAGTACCACGACAGAACCCCAGCTTTGATGAGACTGGTGTTGACTCAGGTTTGTGAGTCTTATTTGAAAATATTTGTGATTTGTAATATATATGATGTTGACTAGTGCATGTCACGTGTGTGCGTGTGTTAAGCCCCGGATCTTCTTCAGTCCTAAATCCGCTCCTGCTGGTGAACATTCTGGAAACTGTTCATTCGTTCTTTGAGCTGCTGATTACATTTGTACTTTTTAACGAGGGTGTACTCACTTATGCTGAGCTCTGTGAATAGATCTTTTAATCAGATTTTTTTAGGCTTGTTTGGAGCTAAAAGCCCATTTATTTAACGGTTTTCCGGTCTAGCCTCGAAGCGGCGAGCAGAGCTGAGTTTCTTTAAGATGTTTCAGTAAAACAGCTGAAACTTGCTGACCTGATTACACCTGAGTTTTATCCTCTAGCTGCAGTTTGCAGCTTAGGGTATCAGTAGTATTAAACTCTGACTTCAGGACCAAATCATAAAAACTCTAAATACATGAACTGATTATATTTAATCTTGGATGGAGCTGCCTGTCGTTTCACGAACGATCACTTACGCTCAAACCGAAGAGCAAGCCTCAGTCCTGGATGGCTGCAGCTCAAATTAGAAGTCCATAAAATAAAACAGGTTTGTTGATGGGTTGATCCTGTGTGACTCTGCATGATCTGACACAAAAACAGCTGAGTCACACACAGCTCCCTAGTGTCCACTTTCTGCTAAAGGGAAAAGTTCAATCTGTCGTTTCTAAAATCAACATAAAGTCACGAACCCAAAATCTTTCCAGTCATCAGGAAAAGGAAACTTCTCCTTAGGTCATCGTCACCTTGAGAGAGGGCATTTCCAGCAGGCTGTGATGCTAATGCCCTCTGGCTTAGTGGGAGGGAGAGGGCTTTCATTGAGGCGGCAGTAGATTAAAGTGCTTTTGGCATCCAAGAAGAAAACTCTAATAAACGGCAACTTTCTGCTCACTGACAGCAGCAACTCAGAGGATGATGTGTGCATCAAAGTGAGGCAAAGCTCTACTCCCATAGGACACCATCAGGGTGTGTGTGTGTGTTCCAGAGCATCAATCGAAGCATGGGGGCAGGGATATCAATAATTGATTCATTCAGTCTGAACACCCCCTGCTGCCACATGCCCCAGCTCTGACTCTCAACAGTGTGGTCCTCCCTTTTGCCTTCCAGACTAAGAAATGTAGGTACGTGTGTGTGTGTGTGTGTGTGTGTGTGTGTGTGTGTGTGTATTGTTGTGAATGCTCCTTTTAGTTTGCAACACGGGGCAAATTCTCTTGAAGGTTTGTGCATAAATGAGGTCATCAGTCACAAAAGCGTTACTGCTCAGTCTGGCGTCTGGAGCAGCCGTCCCTTCCTCCACATCCCTCTGATCCTACTGAAGGAATGGCTTAAGCTGCATCCGTACAGGTCAATGTCTCCGGGAACAGCATGACTCAGGGATTCTCACCAAACGCTCACCCGATAATCACGCAATCTAAACTTCCACGTCTATCAAACACGAACCAGGAGGAAGTTATCAGATGTCAGCCCCGACACTGGACAGGCAGCTGATCACTGAACGTGCAGAACCAGGATCTAAGGACAGGAGCGCTGCAGCAGGCTGGTGAGAGGGAAACCTCTCCTCGGGCTGTTGTTGTGCTCAGTCCAACGTCGCATCACATGATACCACCCAGGAACAGAAATGTGCGACTCTAAGCTGAGTCGTCCAAAGGAGCAGCAACGTTTTAAAAGGACAAGTGGTGATGGTGAAGCAGAAACCCTTAAAAGCCAGACGCAGCAGATTTTACACAGAGGATGTGATGTTTAAACTCTGCAGAGTGTCTGTTCCTCTGAAGGGAGTGTTGGGCTGTCTATGCTGAAGGAACTAGAGTGTGAAGCTGCAGGTGGTGTAAGCAGCAACAGATGCTGGCCGTAGCTGGACTATCCCAGCGGTTACCCACAACTAACAACGTTACTAACAAAACTAGCCAACTAACAAAAGCCACTCGGGGGCTAAGACAGGAATTCACCCCGTTTTGCACAGAAACACACAAAAATCATCACTTTAATGCTTCAGTTTTGTTTTTGAGAACTGTTTGATGAGTCAGCAAAACTTAAAGAGCAAGTCACCCCCTACCAGAGTCTAACTCCACTCCCACTTCATGTTTGAAAAATGCAACAAATGCCGTTGCCTAGCAGACCAACAGGGCGGAGCCGCTAACAAATACGCACACACACAGACTCACGACAGCATTGTGACATCATAATGTACCAGTTTACATCATAGCATACCTCTTAGCCAATAGCGGTGGCAGATTTAAATTCAAATACAGTGCAGAGTTTTTACCTGACAACGGCACAACACTGACAGTTTTAGGCAGAATATTTAAATTTTAACTAAGATGCACTGAAGTGCCAAATTATTGACGACACGTGTCTGCAGCACAATTAGACACTCGCTTATTTAGTTTATCAGCAAAAAAAAGTTGATTTGGGGATGACTTGCTCTTTAAGCAGGCAACAACTTGAAATCAGGCAGAATTAATCTCATATAGTGGAAACCCAACAAAGTTGTTCTTTAGACTAAATAAAAGAAACAAGCTGATCCGAAAACGAGCAGATATTAGAGATAATAAAGCACATTTTATGTTCGTTCACACATTTAACAGAATTAAAAGAGAAATCATTCAGTTTCAGCTCAGAAGAGAAGAATGAAATGGGCAGATATTGGTCGTATATAACAGTCAGGATCCTGATATTTATTCATAAACATTTCACAAAATAAAAAATAGATTTATTTCTTTTACTTTATTACAATATTTTTGTGAGAAAAAAACATAATAATTTTATCTTTAGCATTAATATCTGCCATCAGTAAGAGAATAGTAGAGGATGATGGGTGTGTGCGTATCTAAGGTGGTCACAGATCTCTCTCTCTCACACACACACACACACACACACACACACACACACACACACACACACACACACACACACACACACACACACACACAGAGGCTGATCTGATTGTAAAAATCATTTAAATGTTTTTATGAGTGAGCGGTGGATTTAAAGATGAGAGAAGCAGCAGAGCCGAGCACAGAGACCCACCCTTCAGCGTGTGAGGAGAGCCTCCTCCTACTACTCACTACACGGAGGAGTCCACAACAACAGCAACACAGAGAGACAGGCACTGGGAGACGGGGGAGAGTGTGGGGAGGGGGAATTCAGGAGAGATGCTGTCAGACGCTGGAAGCAGGAGCTGCAGGATGTTGGTATTTTAAAGAAATCACATTAGATCAAAAGCCTCGGGCCAAAGGGAGAAACTAAATCACATCCTGCACTGCTGTCCACCTGCTCCCCCCAACCACACACACACACACACACACACACTCTCCACACCCCCGAGCCATGTGGCTCTCTTTCCATTCAGTTACCTTCTTGGGTCTCTTTCTCCTCTGGCCCAAACCGTTGAGGCGATCACTGGGGTCCAGCCTGAAGTGGGAGTGGTTGTCCTCACTCATCATGCCCCCCACCACCACCAAAACATTCACAGTCACTCCAGTTTCCTCCTCTGGATTTTACGTCCCCCTGTTTTCTATCCACTCCGCTCTTGTGAAACCAAGTGAGCCGAGCGCTCTCCTTTCTGATCCTCGCTCCACGGTTGTGAGGAGTGCCGACCCAGCCAGATAGGGTGGGGGGTGGGGGGAGTGGTCGATAGGGGGAGGAGAGAGGAGGGAGGAAGGGAGCGAGAACAATAGTGTTGCCATGGTAGCAGCTGCCACCAGTGTGTATCTGGAAACCACACTGGTGAACCGAAAAACTCACCAAATGAGTACAAGCTCACACGTCAGCTACCAGGTCTCTGTTTTTTATTTCATTGCTTAATAAACAACTGAAGGGGATTCATGTAACAGACAGATGTTATTCTGTCACCAGGTGCCGGGATTTCTTCGTATTTTATTATCATTCAGGCGTTTGTTACCAACTCTAGTCAGCCCCGTGTGAATGAAGCGAGACCAGTTTGAGACCAGTTCCAGGCATGAAGCACCACTCTGGGATGATTTTGAAAGAAAACTTGCCTCACAAACATTTAAAGATGTTTTAAATGACATGAAAGTGAAGCATCACACAGGAAACCTCACAAACATCCAGATCTTAGAGTTTCCCAGATTTGTGCCTGAAGACAATCGTGTCTGAGGTCCCCGGGTCTTTCACGTCATGCCTAGTGTGTGCTCTGGGACCTTATATAGACAGGTGTGTGTTCTTCAAATCACACACTGAATTAATCACAGGTTGACTCCAGTTAAATGAGAAACATCTCAAGGATGATCAGAGGAAACAGGAAGCATCTGAGCTTAATTCTGCAGGCCAAAGGCTGTAAATACATATAAATGTGATGTATGTATATATATATATATATATATATATATATATATATATATATATATATATACATACATATATATATATATATATATATATATATATATGTATGTATATATATTTTTTTTTCAACTAATTTGCAAAATACTAGAAAAAAAACATTCTTCACATTATGGGGTGTTGTGAGTAGACTTTAGAGTAAA
The DNA here is from genome assembly GCF_043380555.1 of Nothobranchius furzeri. Taxonomy (NCBI): domain Eukaryota; kingdom Metazoa; phylum Chordata; class Actinopteri; order Cyprinodontiformes; family Nothobranchiidae; genus Nothobranchius; species Nothobranchius furzeri. The sequence continues at coordinate 87,555,538 of NC_091743.1, forward strand.
AAATAATTAGATCCATTTTAGAATAAGGCTGGACAAAATGTGGACAAGTGATGAATGTGAAAGCGGCGCATGGACGTAATTTTCACTTTAGAAGTGGAGGGGACGGAGGTTGGGGGGGGGGGGGGGGGTATCTTTACAGTATGCTCTAATGGGAAACAGGCTTCAACACAAATGGTTGTTTTCTGCTTGGTCCTAGAGCTCAACCAGTGTCAATTTAATATAGCGTAATATTGTTTTTGGATGGTAAAAAGTGCAGGGGTCAAAACTTGACTTTGGAAAAAGTGGGGGGGGCATGTGTCGTCTCCCCCCCCCCCCAAATTACATCCATGAAGCGGCGTGTAACCTAGCAGCGGCGTTTTGCACCCGAGCTTTCTTTCATCTGGGAACAATTCCGATGCAAAATGTCTTACACGCCGCTGGTCCTTCAAAGTCACCAAATCACAGGAGAATTGCAACACCACGCGTGATTTCAGAGGTTCGCACAATGAGGAGCAAGAAGGACAGCTGCATGTGTCCTAAAACATCTGTGGTTTGTCTTCCAGCTGTTTACATCGGCTACGGGGGTTTCACAGGAAAATTTATTGATTTATCTGACTTTTATTTTGAAAGTTTCCAGATGTTTTATGGTGCTTTCGTGTTTGACTTACTATTCACCAATAGAAACTGCGGAATTTGACTTGTTTTGGGAGCATTACGCATCAAAAAAATAACGAAAAAACCCCTTTGCTTCTGGGACACAACCAAAATGCTGCCAGTGGAAAGGAAGCCGTTCACTTTAACGGCAGCTTTCACATCTGGTGGAACGAAGGGGCTAGGATATGCAGCTACAGCAGACACTGACATTAGGCAGTAAGACCTGTCGCAGAATCTCTAGTCATCCTAAAAGGGTTCTGGTGGGTTGCTGCTTGTCCCACCCCTCCACACGTTCATGTATTCACTGGAACACATGAAAGCATTGATTTAAGGGAGTTTCCCCAACGCATTTGACAATATAGGGTAATGTAATGAAGAATTTATGAAGGTTAATTAAAGCTGCTATGGTCAACCTACAGGAAAAGATAGGTTTCTAATGCAAAGACGGTCATGGAATACTGCCCCCGCCCCTCGAGTATCTGCTCTGAGACACTTCAGCTGTTGTTGGTGGAGGTTGTAGACAAATGCTGTGCCGGTAACTGGGATCGATGATGATTACTAGAATACCAGCTCTACCTCCTGAGCTTTTGCATGATCTGAAAATATTAGATTAACAATAGCAAAGCATCTCCGTCATGATGAAAACAAAACAACATGTTTGGGACCAGAAGTTCTGGTCATAGCTGACTGATAGATCCGCCTCCCATTTTTTATTAGGGATTGCTATTCTATCGTCTATTTTGGACAGTGTCTTATATAATTTAGATAGTAGTTTGGGGGTTTGAGATTATAGAAGTCTAATACCCTTGGTGGTGTTTGTAATTCTATTTTATTGAGCTTAAATTTTTGTTTGACTACAGATTTAATTTGGTGATATTCTAAAAAGCTATTCTTATCCATTCCAAATTGGGAGACTATTTGATTAAATGGGATGAAGTCCAATCCTTCATATATGTGTTCCAGGTATAGGATTCCTTTATTTTTCCAGTCCGGAAGGTTCATCATTTTGTTGTTTTGCAAAATGTCAGGATTATTCCAGATAGGTGTGTGTCTGCATGGTACTAGTGAAGACTCTGTCATTTTAAGATACTCCCACCATGCTGTCAGAGAGGTGCTGATACAAATACTTTTGAAGCCTTCATGTTTTCTTATGCTTGAGCTAATAAATGGTAAGTCTGAAAGCTCTATCGTGTTGCAAAGTGTCTGTTCTATATCTAACCAGGACTCGTCTAATGGGTTATCTTGCAACCATCTTGGTATATATTGCAGCCTGTTGGCTAAGAAATAATAATAAAAGTTGGGTAAATCTAGTCCTCCTCTGTCTTTGGTTTTCTGAAGTGTTTTTAAGCTAATTCGTGGAGGTTTATCCTGCCAAAGGAATTTAGTAATTGAGGAGTCCAGAGATTTAAACCAGTCAGCTGGTGGTTTGTTTGGGATCATTGAAAATAAGTAATTTATTCTGGGTAAGACCATCATTTTAATTGTAGCAACCCTCCCCATGAGTGACATCAGTAAGGATTTCCATCTTGCAAGATCATCTTCCACTTTCTTTAAAAGTGGGATGTAGTTTAGTTTGGTTAGACCAGCTAACTTGGGAGAGACATTAATTCCCAGGTATGTGATATTCCCTGACTCCAATTGTGTATTAAGTAAATTGACAAAAGAGAAATTAATTGGTAGAAGTGTGGATTTTAACCAGTTTATAGAGTAATCTGAAACCCTTGAAAAAGAGTTTATCAGTTCTATTGAATGGGAGAGAGAGGATTGAGAATTCTGGAGAAAGAGTAAAACATCATCTGCATAAAGACTTATCTTATGTTCTATTTTCTTACACTTTATCCCTTTAATACCTGCTGTTTGCCTAATTGCTGCTGCTAGTGGTTCGATAAAGATAGTAAACAAAGAGGGGGAGAGTGGGCATCCCTGCCTGGTCCCCCTCTGAAGACAGAAGCTAGCTGATATTTGGTCGTTTGTCCTGACACGTGCAGTTGGTGAACTGTATAATGTTTGTAGCATGTTTATGAAGAAGTTCCCAAAACCAAATTTATGTAAAGTTGCAAATAAGAACTTCCCGTTAACTCTATCAAAAGCCTTTTCTGCATCTAGAGATAATATACTAGTTTCTATGTTTCTACTGTAAGAGAAATCTATCAAATTAAGTAATCTACGTGAGTTTGTGGATGACTGTCTACCCTTGATGAAACCAGTTTGGTCAGGGTGTATTATGAAGGGGTTACCTTCTCTAATCTTTTTGCCAGGGCTTTACAAATTATTTAGAGATCAACATTAATAAGAGAAATTGGGCGATAGCTGGTAGGAAATGTAGGGTCTTTGCATGGTTTTAACAAGAGAATAATATTGGCTGAGTTCATGTTTGGCTGTAATCTGCCACGTTCTTTGATTTCCTTCACCATTCTGAAAAATATTGGAGCCAGCATGATCCAGAATTCTTTGTAGATCTCTGCTGGAAACTCGTCTGGACCTGGAGCTTTCCTATTAGTCATGGATTTAAGGGCTTCCTGGAGCTCTGCTAATGTTAGTGGCGAGTCCAGGACTGTAGCTTGGCTGTATGATAATTTAGGAAGTGTTCTCCTGTCAAGGAACTCATTGATCTCGTTATCTGATGGGTTTATCTGTGGTGAGTACAAGAGTGATGGACGTATGGGAAAAAAAGTATACTCTCTATGGTTAGGATGAAGAGATCGCCATGCATCACAAAGCCCATAATCACTCATGTACTGTTTAACTATGTTAGTGGATTGCCAATTGCGCTGAGTCCCAGCTGTACTGAGCCTGTCTGTTAAAGTGTCCATCCAAAAATTAAAATCGCCTCCAAGTATAAGTGGACAGTCCAAGTGTTCAGAGAGTACAGAGAAAATTTTTTGAAAGAATGAAGGGTCATCAATATTTGGACATTATATGCTGACGATACATAAGCTTTGGTTCTGTACAGATATTTTTAACATTATAAATCTACCCTCTCGGTCAGAAACTGTGTCCAATACTGTGAAGTTGATGTTTTTGTGTATTAAAATAGCTACACCTCTTTGCCTAGAGTTATAGCAGGCAGAGAGCATGCTGGGAAACTCAGGTGTTTTAAGTTCATCTGCGGATGTGGCAGATCTATGAGTCTCTTGTAATAATATTACGTCTGCTTGCACTCTCTTTAGCTGATCAAAAATCTTTAATCTTTTCTCTCTGGAGCCAGCTCCATGTACGTTCCATGAGACAAACTTTAGTGCACCCATACATGTGTGTGTGAGTAGCTAAAATATGATGCTTTCATGTGAATAAGATGGAATAAGTAACTAAATGTATAAAATAGTATGTTAATAAATAACAGAAAAGTAAATAATAATAATAATAATAATAATAATAATAATAATAATAAAGATCCAACAGTGTTTGTGGTTGTATTATATATATATATATATATATATATATATATAAATATATATATATATATATATATATATATGTGTGTGTGTGTGTGTGTGTGTGTGTGTGTGTGTGTGTGTGTGTGTGTGTGTGCTGAGTCTGACGCAGTGTTGGAAAGTTGTATGGTTGTGCCATACAGGTGTAAAGGTACAGAAGCAGATAAAGACAGGAAATTAAAGAATTATACGGTTAAAGAAGAAAGAACTAAAAAGAAAAGGTGATAGGGGTGTGAGGTTATGATGAACAGGTGATCTCATCTAGAAAACGGATTTAGCAGCTGTTAAATCCTGACGTGCTCAAACCCAGTGAATCCTGATAAGAATAATAAATGTCTGACCTGATGTTGGGCTAATACAGCCAGTCAGTCACTCCCCGCTCCTTGTAAAGTTTATTGTCCACGTAAAGCTTATCCACCGAGATGACAGCCCTCTTCCCATACTGGATAAACTTTTTGCACAGCGAAAAGAGGACTTGGCGCCGATCCAGAATTTCCTTAGGGAACTGGTCATTTACGCTGAAGTGTTTTCCTTTGAGCTCTCTTCCGTGACTTTTAACAAGATCCTTCTGCTTAAAATGTTCAAATTTAGCCATGATAGGACGAGGTCTTCTGCTGTCCACTCTTTTAGCTCCAAGGCGGTGTACCCGGTCAAAGGTGAAGTTTTTTGCCATTTCTTCGGGTATCTTCATTTGGGTCTAGAGAAAGTTTTTTGTTGTTTGCTCGCAGTTCTCCGCTCCTCCCGTCTGCTCCGGCAGGCCTGCGAACACCAAATTATCCCTCATGCTACGGGCCTGAAGGTCCAAAACCGTCTCCTTCAGAATTTTGTTGTCCTGGGTGATTCGCGTCATTCCCTCTTCCAGGGAAGAAACGGAATCCCGCAGAGACGCGTTCTCAGCAGCAAGCCGCTCATCCTGCTCTTGGCTTAACTCCAAAGATGTTCGGAGGTTCTGAATCTCCTGGTGTAGAACCTCAAGCAGATGATGTCGCCCCTCAAATCCCAGAAGCCATTTATCTATAGAATCTAATAATTCTAATATGTCCTTACAGGGAGATGAGGCACCAGGAGAGTCCTGAGGACGGCTCCTCTTGGTCCCAGGTGTTTCGGTCTCAGCTGCTGATTTCTTCTGACCCATAACGAAAAACTCAAAAACTCCATCAATATAGTTTTGTAAACTTTCTAAATTTTCTCCACTTACCTCCAGGTTGAGTGAGTTATACTTACCAGATTATTTTTTGCGTTGTCAGTAGGTAAATTAGGCAAAAATGCGTCTTAATTGTTTGTGAATGTTTGTTAACGAGCTGCCATCAGCTTCAAACGCTGCCGTGTTTTAAAATGATGAGACAATCCAATTTACACAGAGTACACTATACAGGTCATCAGATGTTCAGGATGGGGTTTGTGTCGTCTGACACCTGTACACGCTGCAAAAAATTCCTGACAATTACATTCACGCACTGTGGTCCTGTCCACCTGTCCGGGAATTTTGGGGTAGAGTATGTGAAGACTTGTCAAAGTGTCTGAAATGTCATATCCCAACTTCCCCCTCTCTTTATTTACTGGGAAACCTGGACGATGTCCCGATTGAAACATTTTTGGTTCACGTGGTTCTGACTGCCATATGCATCGCTAAGAAAACTGTCCTCATGAATTGGAAAAATAGAGAAACTCTATGCATTAACCAGTATAGAAATTTTTTGTTGGATCATATTACACTTGATTTAGCCTCTGCTTCCACTTCAAATCAATCTCTCTGGGCTCCTTTGATCGGTTCCATCACATAGCGATGACGGGGGACCATTGATATTGTCCTGCGGGGTGAGGTGGGTGAGGGGGTGGAGGGTCTGAGTTTGGAGTATCTGGACGTTCCCTGGAGGTGAGTACACTTGGAGTGTCTGGGACTGGGGGGGCCATTGCCCCCCTCTGGAGGTGCTTGGGTTGCCTCGGGGGATGGACTACTGGCGGTTGTGAGTGGGGCCCCTCTGAGGTCTTGGCGGGGGCCATGGGTCACTGCAAGGGCAGCTGCAATGCCCCTGGGCGGGTCTGGGTGGGGGCCTGGGGGCTCAGGGTGTGGGGGTGGCCAGCCCCGTGGGGGGATCTGGGCGGGGCCTTGGGGGTTGGGTCCTGACATGTATGCTGCCGGGGAGAAGGCAGGAACACGCAGCAGTGCCTGACTCGGGTTCAGGGGCCTCAGGTAGACCTTGGCTCCTCTGCTGTCCCATCACAGGGGAGGGGGAAGTCCAGGAGGGGGAGGACCCAACCTTACCTGGATTTCCTATGTCTTTTATAATCCAGAAGTTGTGCAAATGCAGGGATGGGCGTAGATATTCTGCTGGGGTGGGGCTGGGTTGGTGCCCTCAGACCCAGTGAGGCTCTGTGATGCTGCTGCTTTGGGCCCAGGCAGGATGGGCTGGGGTCTCCATGCCCTGGGTGGCATTTTGACAACAGAGGTGCCTATTGGGGCCAGTGGGGGAGCTGGCTCCCTGAAGGGCTAAGGCCAACCAGCCATTCCTCCCCATCCCCGCATATTTCTCTCCTCCTGCTCCCTCACATCATCACACAAACATGCACATAGGACCATGGGGGGTGGGCAAGTCAGGGAGTGCGGGTATGGACCCCATTTACGCATTCCAGTGGCAACCTGCCCCCCAATTTTATTTGCACCTTAAACACTTCCACCAATGACATTCCACGCAAACACACACTTAAGGCCTTGGGAGTGAACACATTCAACAGCATTTGGCAGGGGGATTTCTCAGCCTCTTCCCGAGTGCTGGTGCCCACTTCCGAGGGCTGTGGGTGCAAGTGGGGTGGTGTGGTGGCATCAGCTGGCATAGGCCAGACGATGCCCGCACTGCCCGCTCACCACAGCCATGGAATACACCTCATCAACACTCACTAACACCATATTGGAGCAGGCGGAGGGAGACTAGGGGTCTTAGCACACCTCTGTTGTCACTTGGCTTCCTGGGGCTGGAGGCTAGGAGGGAGATCCGGCCGTCCGATTAGGGTCTGGGTTGGTGGGTTGCTGTGCTCAGCATTGGGTGGGGGAGCCTGCTCATCAGCACCCCAGCAGAAAGGGTCGAACTCTGGGAACCGGTGATGGTTGTACCCCATGTGCAGCAGTACCAGGATCAGAGTGAATAGGGTGTGTATGGGGAGCATGAGTGGGTGTCCGGCATGCATTTTTGTAAGTCTTTGGTTGTATGTGCATGTGTGAGCATGAGGGAGGGAGTGTGTGACTGTGTTTGTGTATGACTGTATATGTCAGGTGAGGCCTTTGACTCCTCCCTTCTCCTGGGACTTCTTTCGATGATATAGATCTTCATCTCCTCTCTCCGTGCTACACTTGGTGTGGAGTGCGGTGCCTTGGTCTGCCTGGGGCGTGGCTCCCAGGTCAGGGAGTTTAAGATTTTTGGCATCTGCCTGTTTTAAGTATCAGGAGTGACATTTAAAGCAGATGCTTTGATGCTCCACCTGAGAGTAAATCTGTAAGGCTTGTCACCAGCATTCAGACATTAATTCTGTTTGCTTCACAGCCAGACAGGACACGGGGAAAATAAATAAATAAATAAATAACATGGATGGACTCTTTATGATTAGTTGGTAGATAAGCATCCAGCAATGTGCGCACATAGACACACACACACACACACACACATAGTCTTTGTTGTCTGAAAGGCTGATTTTAAATCCAAGCCTTGCCACATGCTCCTCTGTCACCCTCCTTTCCACACACACACACACACACACACACACACACACACACACACTCAGCTTCATGGGTTCCGTAGAACACACACTGACTGGCTGTATTTTAATGATTGCCGGAGGCTATGGGAGCAGCCATAGCAGGTTGGTGAAAACATGGCATCTGTTTCCCCAAATGTAAAGGAATAAAGCAGCAAACAAATTGTGATCCAGTTTTCTCAGTTTTCTAACCCTAACCAAACCGATAACAGCACTCCAGCTGCATGGGATCGGCACGTTTATCTTTCTCTACCTTGAACACAAAAAGATGCCATGAAACCAAACACAGAAACGAAAAGGGCACACATCCTCCTACTGGTTGGTGAGACGGGGTTGGGTGAGTTAAAGCGACTAAAGAGAACCTTCACACAGCTTCATCTCCTGTATCTCAGCCACCAGCTGTGGGGAGCAAAGAACAGAAGGTAATCATTCATTTGTATGAAGAAAACAACAAAAGAGGCTGAATCCCTCTGCAGAGGAAGCTCTCATCAGAATCTGGCAGGTATTTATGAATGTGTAGTCAAAGACAGGAGGCAGAGATTGGAACTGGCTTCGTCTGCTTTAACTCTAATATGGTTATGAAACCATCTACATTACTCACTCGTCTTAACTCTATTATACTAAGCAGCTGGCACCTGTCTCCAGCAGTCACCAGGTGAGAGGCGAGGTACACTCTGGAAAGGTCTCCATTCCATAACAGGGTCACATAGACACAAACAATCACTCACACCTAGTGAGTTTCCTGTCAACCATTTTTAGGTGACCCCACTGCACCAAAACAGAATCAGGCGAGTGGAAATAAATCACAATTTGTTGCAATAAAGTTCATCAGTATGCCCAACGTTGCTAAGGAAACTGTATCACAACTGTTGTGCTCCTTGTGGTGACAACCCAGTGAGTCTTTCTGCACATGTACAGCAGGGCAGGGGCTAAACCCCAAACAAGGGATCTTTTCTTCTACAGATAAAGTTAAAAGACAAAGAAGACATTAGAATCCTTCACTTCATGACTCAAGAGGAGAAAAATGTCATTTTCCATTCATGCACACACACACACACACACACACACACACACGCACACACACACACACACACACACACGCACACACACACACACACACACACACACACGCACACACAATCACACACACACTCACCCATGCATGCACACACACACTCACGCACACACACTCACACTCACTCACGCACACACACTCACTCACGCACACACACATGCACACACGCACTCACACACACTCACACACACACACACACACACACTCACACTCACTCACGCACACACACTCACTCACGCACACACACTCACGCACGCACACACTCACACACACACACGCACGCACACACAATCACACACACACGCACCCATGCATGCACACACACACTCACGCACACACCCACACATGCACACACACACTCACACACTCACACACACACACACTCACGCACACACACTCACTCACACACACACAGAAACACACACTCACACACACACACTCACACACTCACGCACACACACTCACTCACACACACACGCACGCACGCACACACAATCACACACACACGCACCCATGCATGCACACACACACTCACACTCACGCACACACACCCACACACACACATGCACACACGCACTCACACACACTCACACACACACACACACACACACTAACACTCAAACACACACACACACACACACACACACACACACACTCACACACACACACACGCACGTACACACAATCACACACACACTCACACACACACAATCACACACACACACGCACCCATGCATGCACACACACACACACACTCACACACACACACACACGCATGCACACACACACACTCACACACACACACACACACGCACGCACACACACATACACACGCACGCACACACAATCACACGCACACATACACACACACATGCACACACACACTCACTCACGCACACACACTCACTCACTCACGCACACACACATACACACACACACACACATACTCACACACATACACACACAAACACACGCACGCACACACAATCACACACACACACTCACACACACACACACACGCGCACGCACGCACGCATGCACGCACACACAATGACACACACACACACACACTCACACACACACAAACACACACTCACACACACACACACACACACGCACGCACGCACACACAATCACACACACACGCACCCATGCATGCACACACACACTCACACTCACACTCACGCACACACACCCACACACACACATGCACACACGCACTCACACACACTCACACACACACACACACTAACACTCAAACACACACACACACACTCACACACACACACGCACGTACACACAATCACACACACACTCACACACACACGCACGCACACACAATCACACACACACACGCACCCATGCATGCACACACACAAACACACACACACTCACACACACACACACACACACACACACACACGCACACACACATACACACGCACCCATGCATGCACACACACACACACTCACACACACACACACACGCATGCACACACACACACTCACACACACACACACACGCACGCACTCACACACAATCACACGCACACATACACACACACATGCACACACACACTCACTCACGCACACACACTCACTCACGCACACACACATACACACACACACACACACACGTACTCACACATACACACACAAACACACGCACGCACACACAATCACACACACACACTCACACACACACACTCACACACACACACATGCGCACGCACGCACGCACGCACGCACACACAATCACACACACAAACACACTCACACACACACACACACACTCACACACACACAATCACACACACACACACACACACACACACACACAATAAAGGTCTCCTAGTGCAGTCAGAATGGTTTAGCAGTGAGAAGCAACTGATTGGGATCTTTTGCTGTCCACCAACAGATGGAGACAAATCTGAACTGAAGGCAGAAACCAAACAAAACTTACGAGCATTTCATTAAATAAAGATGTTAAAAAGAGTAGAAAGATTTTCTGATAAGGATCAAAGCCATTTTTATAAATTGTGTGGAGTAAAAACATTCTATAAGGTATATTTCTTAGTGACTACGTTGTGTGTCGGCTGTACAGCAGGAGTGGTGCATCACCCAGGAGGATTAGCTCTGACCTGTGTTGGTAGCACAAGCTCCAGCTGACCAAAACGTCTGATTTATGCTACTTCATTTGAGAATTTTCTTAAAATATTGATTTTTTAAATTTATTTTATTTTTTAATTATTCATTAGAAGTTTGTTGTTGTTTGTTTTATCTTTTGTTGAGTGGCCCGGGTATGACTTTGGCCCACGTTGTTTGTACACCATGTGACGGGGCAACGTGGCAGAGGACATGCATGCCTCATAACCATAGGGTTGCAGGTTCATGCCCCGCTATGTCTGCTACAGTTGTTGTGTCCTTGAGCAAGACACTTTGCCTGCTGGTGGAAAAATAACAGCTGAACCTGCTGAGTATGGCAACCCAACTTTTACTAGTTAGCCCACAGGGCTGCTGTATGGTGGCTCTTCACTGCCTGTGTGTGTGTGTGTGTGTGTGTGTGTGTGTGTGTGTGCGTGCGTGCGTGCGTGCGTGCGTAAGTGTGTGTTTGATGAATGGGTGGAGGGGCAGTAATGTGGTAGTGGTAGACAGGAGCATTGATGGAGGACAGTGAGTCCTTATTGACATCAGGCTATAGAACTGGTTAGCAGTAAGATGTAGTCCACACATCGACATATAAATATTGGACAATGGGTTTCCATAGGCTCCAATAACACGTTTTTGAGGCTAAATGGAGGTGGCCACCACCGCCATTTTGACCGTGTCACAGGTTCCGTCAAGCCCAGACAATTCCACTAAAGGGAAGAGAGGTGGAGCTGAGGGTGGGGCTGTAAGGCTGGGATCAACTGACGACACCCGGTCGAACTAGCTACAAGCTAACCTGAAGCTAACACAAAGCTAACGCAGAGGTGGGAGTTAAGCTAACGGAGGTAGCAAGCTAGCTACAACCGGAGTTAACTGTGCACAACACCAGAGCTTCTGAGTCAGAGATACGCCGGGCTGACCGCTGGGTAAAACCGGGTGGAACACAGAGGTCTCCGAGAGCTCCACAAGCCGGCAGCCGCACAGCAGACAAGCGCCGCTGCATTCTGAGATGCGCCGAGCTGCCGCTGGGGAGAACTGGGTGGAAAGGTTTCCATCCCAGAGCTCCACAAGCCGATAGTGGGAACCCAGCTCCACCAACATGTTATATTTCAACCCATTTTCTAAAGTGCAGCATTATGTTAAATGCACTGGGTTTTACCCTATTACATTTACATTTCATGGTTAAACAGTACATGTTAAAATCTAAGCTCAGCTCGGCAGTGACCTAAAATACATAAATATCATTTTACTTACCGAAAAAAATGAAGTGGAGACTCCTTGGACGCTCTATTAGTGCAATTAATGCCACAGCAAGTCATTTTGTCCAACAATTGCACAAAAATATCCAAAACAGAATACACAAACACAGAGACTCAAAATCCCGGAACAGTTTCCAGGCCAGACTGAGGCTCTACTGAGGCTAGGGCTGCTCGATTATGGCAAAAATAATAATCACAATTATGGTGACTGAAATTGAGATCACGATTATTTAGGACGATTTTTCAATTTATGTTGATTTTATTTGTTTTTATTCAGTCATAAAATTGCTCAGGGCACAATCAGGACAAAAATAAGAAACAAGATGATCACTAAAACAACTCCTGATTCCCAGTATAAAAAGACCAATATACTTATAGCTCATAGTTTATGACCCAAGGGCTATAGACCTTGGTTTAACTCATGTAAGTCTAACCAGTACAGACCCAAATACCAATATCTTGCAAATACTGACAGCAAGAATTATACAGTGGCATTTATAACAAATACATGCAAATAAATTGATGTTCACAAAATGCTGCATAACATTTATTGAGTCGTGTCAAGGTGCTGTAGGAGAGTGCACTAGCACTGTGTCCTCAGAGAGATTAGTTATTATTTATCAGCGTGAGGAACTTATTTCTACCTTATTTATAAACTATTTATTTACAAGTCCATCAGTTAATGTAATAATTGTCCCAACCACAGCTGCACCCCCCACCCCCCAACCCGGTCTCACAGCAATCGGGGCAAGCTGCACGTGTGTTTAGCACGCTGCAGCGCACATTTAGCCGTTTTAGTGGCTCAGGAGCCCGCAGGTGCGGTGTGTGTCACTCACTCTGGTTAATCCAACAAGGAGCCGGCTCCGAGAGCTGTTTCTTTAGCGACTGACACATCACTACATCATTCCCTTTCCTAATGTCCTGAAGAACGGTCCGGAGAGCAGGCGGAGTGTTTAGCTAACCTGCAGGAAATGTCGACGACAGTTATCCAGAAAGTAGCTAATGGTTACCAGAGATGTTTCTGAGGTGTTCGCTAGGTACTTTTAAGATTTAAAAAGTCAAGAAGGGGGTCTGAAAAGCTGCTAGAAATAGCGTCAAAGTCACAAAGTTGGCAACACTGTGAGCGCTTCATTTGCAACTCGGGGCAGCGCAGGCGGGAGGAGCAAATAATCGGCTTGTTTTGTTTTTTATAATCGTTCAAAACTCAGATCGTAATCGTGATTAAAATTCGATTAATTGAGCAGCCCTAACTGAGGCCTTTCCACGGAGCTAGCTCTGTGGTCACGTGGGTCTGATGCTCATTAATTATACAGAATTTTAGGCTTTTAATACACTTAAACAGAAGAGTGAGAAAAAATTCACCCCCCTCAGAGTTGTCATGAGTGTAAACTAGATCATTTAAACCTAAAACATGTTCTGGTACCAGGCTGTAAACATCTTAGGTGTGTTCTTGCTGTGTCGTGGTTCTAATTCCATGCTTTCGTTCTTTTTTAAACACAGAAACTGTTTTGTTTACCTGTTTTGTAGCTACAGTTTCGCCGACGGCTGCCGGCTTCTTCAGGCTGACGCTGATGGTGGCGCGTCACTTCCTTCTCCGTTTATCTGCGGGCAGCAGAGGACGCTGTCGCCCTCTACTGCCCGCTCTCCCCTCTCCGACGATGCAGTCCCATGCGCGGTCCAGCGTGTAAACTCCGTCGTCCCTGTTCATGGTCCCACATCCACGTCTCCTTATCTCTATTGCTTCCTTGATCCATCTTTTGTATTTTTGTTGTTCAGTGGTTATGATCCGAGACGTGGATGTGGGACCATGAACAGGGACGACGGAGTTTACACGCTGGGCCGCGCATGGGACTGCATTGTCGGAGAGGGGAGAGCGGGCAGTAGAGGGCGACAACGTCCTCTGCTGCCCGCAGATAAACGGGGAAGGAAGTGACGCGCCACCATCAGCGTCAGCCTGAAGAAGCCGGCAGCCGTCGTCGAAACTGTAGCTACAAAACAGGTAAGCAAAACTATTTCTGTGTATTTCTGTGTTTAAAAAGAACGAAAGCATGGAATTAGGCTGTAAACATGTTTATTTCTACTGTGAAATTGGTATTTTTAACATGGGAGTCAATGAGGATTTGCTCGCTTCTGACACCAGCCCCCAGTGGATGAGGGTGGAACTGCAATTTTTGGTACTTCCGGGTTGGGCTTAATTTTTGAACCGCATTGTGGGGGCTTGAGTCCACAATGTAAAGATCACAACTAATCAAGTGCTGATTCTGTGGGGGCAGTGCTATGATCTGGGCATCAGGTGGTCAGGTCTAGGTTCAGCAACAGGATGTGCTCCCAGAACGAGTTCAGCTGACTACCTGAATGACCAGATTATCCCATCTTCCCTGATGGCACAGCCATATTCCAAGATAGCAATGCCAGGATCCATTGGGATAGTGAGAGAGTGGTTCAGGGAGCGCGAGACGTCATTTTCACACGTGGGTCAGCCACCACAGAGTCCAGACCTTAGCCCCATTGAGAACCTTTTGTCACGCTGTGGGTTGGAGGAGTTGGACCCAATGCGCAGACACCCAGAACGACACAAGGCAGGAGAGGATGTAAAGGAAAACATTCTTTATTAAGAATGACGAATACTAAATAAAACCTAGAAGGGCATAAAGCCAGAAACCTAGAGACCTAAGAGGGGGGGGGGCATAAGGCTTTAACAGTTCAGTAATATAGGGAGGAGCTTGACCACGTAGAGCCCTGAAAGTTATAGTCATAATCCAAGCAAAGAGACGGGTCTAGGGTGTCCCCTGCCTCTCAGCCGATACCTGCTGGGACCCTAGTGAGGATGAGGTGGTTCAGAGAGTGAGTGACTGACAGAACTGTCTTTAGTGTTGTTTTACAATGGCGAAATCCACTTCAGTACTGAGATTAGCCGTTAGTTTGGTCAGAACTACTCTGCATTTGTTCAACTGAACTCATCAAAAAGAATAGATTTGAATCGATCTCGTGTAAAGAATCTGTTCAGTTGAAAGGAGGTTTGGGCTCATGATTTAAACCTCGTCTCAAATTCACAGGTGCTGCTGCAGCCAAAGCAGGAAACCCCACACCTGTCCCGTCTCCATGGGAACCATCATCTGCCTGTGTGTGTGTGTCTGTTGTCCGGGCAACAAGGCAGTGGTGATAACAGATTCAACTGACAGCCGAGAACACGGAGGCAACAAAGACAGACGGAGCCAGAGACGAGCCATCAGCAGAATGGGTAATGTGCAGCGCTGCTTCATCACCAGAGGCAGGCTTGATTACTATAAGATTTCCTCCACCCACCTCCATCATCAGAAGTGTGTAAGATGTACAACAACGAAGCAGCACTTGACCTATCAGATTGTGTCTGATACGCACACACGTATAGGAATTACGACACATTCCTCATTCCTGCTTCCACATCCAACACTTTCCTTCCCCCGCTGTCCTCCAGAAACAGAGGAACCAAGTGCTTCAGCAGCCTGAAGTCCTACAAAAGCTCCGCTCCCTTCATGACCTACAGATTTTAAAGGTCCAAAAGTAAAAAAAATAAAAATATGAACACAAGTCACGTATTTAGATTTCAGGTTCTTCAGATAATTTAACATCGCTGCAACAACAAAGTGTAAACACAGATAAAATGTTGCATCATTCCACCATATTAGCACCATTCTTTGTTTTCTCCACATTTATTAGATTTGGTGTTGAACATTAGTTGATGAATGACGCCCTCTGGTGGGGACTTCTGATCATTACACAGACGTGAGTTTGGAGTTTTTGTTCTTCAGTTTATCAGCAAACAGGAAGTGAGACACAACGTCTATGAATAAGATCCTAATGTTGTCATCTAGATACACACCACCGTGTGTGTGTGTGTGTGAGAGAGAGAGAGAGAGAGAGAGAGAGAGAGAGAGAGAGAGAGAGAGAGAGAGAGAGAGAGAGAGAGAGAGAGAGGGAGAGAGAGAGAGAGAGTGTGTGTGTGTGTGTGTGTGTGTGTGTGTGTGTGTGTGTGTGTGTGTGTGTGTGTGTGTGTGTGTGTGTGTGTGTGTGTGTGTGTGTGTGTGTGTGTGTGTGTGTGTGTGTGTGTGTGTTTTGAGATAAGTAAACAAATATCAGGACTAGGGTTGTCACGATACTAAAATTTCAAACTCGATTCGATACTTGAAATAAAACTCGATACTTGATTTAGATACTATTTAAAAACACCAATTTATTGAACAAGTTTATTCAAAAAATAACATTCCTCAATTTATATTACAAAAATTAAATGTTAAGAATTAAGTGTGTTTAAACCTTTCAAGTATCAGCATTTTTTCAAACGTGCATACAAAAACTGGCGAAAGTTAACACTTTAAATCATGAATTGTCTCACTATATATACACTATTTGCAGAGTGAAGTTTTGCTGCTTAAACTCTGTTTAAGGTGCATTTTTGTCATAAGCTGTAATGCCATATGTTTTGTTCTGTACTTTTGAACAACTCTGTAGGTCAATAAAGGGAGAAAACGAATTTCTCCACAGTAGGACAAAGGTACATCTACCGGTAATCTTAATAAAAACAGATGGGCGCACGGCAGTGACATCATTAAAAGCGCCGGTTAGATTAGCCGCAGCTAGTCTGTTTACTCCTAGAAATCCCAGACCAGACCCGCTCCAAACGAACAGGGGAATCACGTTAACGATTCCTAACAAAACCTTTCGACATGAAGATGTTTTGGTGCAGATAATGTCTTATTTCGAGGCTGCACCATGGGTGCCCGTCCGCACCCGTTATATGGATATACACTGATGGCGATTCGCCGATGGATCTAAATACCCCGGGGAATCCAAGTAGCACCAAAGTTGTCAGCGTGAGTAAACAAACATACTGCATGCTAGAAATTAAGTCCGGGTTGCAATAAACGGGAGTTTCCTTTAAGCACATAAGCGTGAATATACAACTACGTGTCGGATTTGGTATGCTAATTAAGTTGGGCTGTGAAGCACCTCCCAAATTTGATGTTTATGTTTTTGTTTATTTATTTGGCAGACAAAACTTGGATCGGAGACAACTCGCGTGGGAAATTGCAATGTAGCCATGCGGCAGCTTCTTCTGTTTGTCTGGGAGGCGGAGGCTGCTTTACGGCATCTGGCTGTCGTGCGTGTCGGTGTACTTGAAGAAGGCTGTGTATAATAGTCCATAATATCGATACCACAGGGATGAAATATCTAATTTAGATACCACTTTTAGCATCGATTTATATCTAGGTATCGATTTTTTTGACAACACTAATCAGGACTGAAGAAGTTTTTATCATTCTGCATCTCAACTTAGAAATTGTGAACACAGCAGAAAAAAACTGGCACTGGGTTGTGATTCTGAATTAGTCTGATTTAATAAAGGTTGTTGAATATTTGACTTTATTGTTGACAACTATGAACCGCTGCTTTTAGAAGTTAATCTGATTGACCAAAAACCCTGTGAAGCATTTTCATCATTTACAAACCAAATATTAATATATATTAGAAGAAGATGAAGAAGAAAATATAATTTCTATAGCGCCTCTGAAGATAAAAATCACGAGGCGCTTCACAAAAACAAAAAATGTACAAATATAAAAAAGCATTTAGAAAATGTTTAAAAAATATATTTAAAATGAGCAAAAATAGACAACTGTGATTAAAAATGTAAAGAAAGAGAGAGAGTGAACAGGAAAGAGGGAAATCAGTGGATCCTGAGGAAGGTGGGATAGGTGGGGAGAGCAGAATAAAGAGAGAGAGGTGAAGAAGGTCATACAAAAGCCAGCTTGAACAAGTGAGTCTTCAGCTGCTTTTTAAAGGAGACCACTGAGTCCACTGATCTCAGGCTCAGGGGGAGAGAGGTCCAGAGTCTGGGGGCCACAGCAGCAGATGATCTGTCACCTTTGACCTTTAGCCTGGTGCTGCACAACCAGTAGGCTTTGATCACTGGACCTCAGGGACCTGCTGGGGGTGTAGGGACTAAGAAGATCACCAATGTAAGATGGTGCTTGTCCATGTAAGGCCCTATAGACCAGAACCAGGATCTTGAAATGAACCCTGAAGTTGACTGGCAGCCAGTGAAGCTGGAGGAGAAGCGGGGTGATGTGGGTGTGTTTGGAGGACTTGGTCAGAAGCCGAGCTCAGGTGTTCTGAACCACCTGTAGACGGTTCAGGGAGGTTCTGCTCAGACACGTGAAAAGAGAGTTACAGTAGTCTAAGCGTGAGGAGATGAAGGTGTGGAGAACTGTCTCAAGTTCAGAGCGGGACAGAATGGGACTCAGCTTAGCAATGTTCCTGAGATGGAAGAAGGAAGAGCGAACAAGAGAACTGGCATGAGGATCCAGGTGAGAGCTGGGTCAAAGGTCACACCAAGAAGGTTTGGTGTGGGAAGCAAGCTGACCAAGAGAGTCTCTGACTTTGGGAACCAGCTTGTCTGGGGCACAGATGAGGATCTCAGTCTTATCTTCATTCAGCTGAAGAAAGCTCCCACCATCCAGGCTTTGATAGAGTCTAAGCAGGTGTGTAACAGCTGCAGCTTAGACATCTCATGGGGCTTAAAGGAGATGTACAGTTGGATGTCATCTGGATAAAGATGGTATGAGATTCCTTTGAAGGAGCTCAGGATGTGCTGAAGAGGAAGCAGATAGAGGAGGAAGAGCAGAGACCCCAGCACAGAACCTTGTGGGACACCATGGGTGAGAGAGGTGGTGGAGGACCTAAACTTGGAGACGGCAACAGAAAAGGAGCGCTCAGAAAGATAAGAGGAGAACCACTCCAGAGCAGATCCTGATAGGCCTACCCAGTCTCTCAGCCTCTCCAGTAGCAGGTGATGGTCAACAGTGTCAAAGGCTGCAGTCAGGTCCAGCAGGACCAGAACAGAACAGTCCCCTGCATCACTGTGAGTCAGAAGGTCATTAGAGACCCTAAGAAGAGCTGTTTCAGTAGAATGAGCTCTACGAAAACCTGACTGGAAGCTATCATAGATGTTATATTCATCAAGAGCAGCTGTGAGTTGTTTAGCCACAACCTTTTCCAAGATCTTGGAGATGAACGGAAGTTTAGAGATGGGTCTGAAGCTGCTATGGAGAGAGGGGTCGAGACTTGGTTTTTTAAGAAGCAGGTGGATTACAGCGTTCTTAAAGTAAGCAGGACCTGACCAGAGACCAGAGAAGCATTAATTATAGAGAGCACGCTGGGACCGATGGACTGAAAAGCACTTTTAAACAAAGATGAGGGTAAGATGTGGAGGGGGCATGCAGAGGTCTTCATAGAGTTAACTAGTTTGGTTAACTCAGGCAAAGAAACAGGAGCAAAGCTATCTAGGATGATGGGCCTGGTTGGAGTCGGGAGAGGCGGCGATAAGGCTGAAGGAGAGACGCTAGATCTAACCTTATTGACTTTGTCCACAAAGAAAGACAGAAAGTTCTCACAGTCTGTAACAGAGTGGATGGAGGCTGTAGGAGAGGCAGGAGAGACGATGCTGCTGATGGTGTTAAACAGCACCTTGGGGTTCCCTTTGCTCTGGGACACCAGGTTGGAGAAATAGGAAACCCTCGCATCTCTGACTGCAGAGTTAAAGGATGACAGAAGATCCTTTAGGTGCAGCAGATGGACGTGGAGATGGGTTTTCTTCCACAAACGCTCAGTTTTTCTGCATTGGCGCTTCAGGCTGCGAAGGCTGTCATTAAACCAGGAAGTAGGTGGTAGTACATCTGACTATTCTGACAAACATTTAAAACATTCCTGACTTCAGCTTACATTCCCACATTAAAATGAGAATACAGGGGGACAGAGGGCTTTAAGTACTCAGGGTCTGAGCTCAAAGCAACAGTTTGGAAAAGAGGTGAAGAAGCATGTCAGGTGGGATGTGTGATCAGGGTTTCAGGAAGAATGACAGCAAAGGTGTGAAATAAAGTAATGAGATGTTGTAGGGCTTAGAACAACTGAGTCATTCATTCAGAGTGATTAATGATGAAACAAAAATCTTCCAGTGAACTTCTAATAAAACTAACTCCGTTAGATCAGGTTACATGAAAGATTTGAGTTGAGAAAAACGATCTGTTCAGATCACCACACCAGTCCTTTATGACTGGGAATGACATTACTGTGGTGCCTGTTTCTCCACAGCATCTGTGATGGTCACATCCATGTCCACACAACGGTGAACGTTAGTACACTCTTGCACTTTTATGATTGCAGTTTGTACGTTTATATTTCTTTGGATTTATTGTTTAGACGGCTTGAATGCATTAGTTCTAATTGTAAGCGCGCACATTTAGTTAACTGCTGTATTTTATGCCTTTCATTTGATCAATTTAAGTTGATTTGTTTTCTCTTACCAGTGCTGAGAGGTTCTCCACTTCCTGCTTCCTGAGATGGGACAGGCAAACAGTGGTGAAGGGGTTCTGTCAGCTAAATACAGGAGGAGCTGATGGGGCCAAACCAATAGCTCCCTGAAGAGGGGACTGAAGAATTTCCTTTAGTTTATTATTTTGTCATTTGTTAATTAATTTAAGTTTGAAGTTAAATAGTTAGGTTTATGGGTTAGGATGTTTAGGTTTATTAACAATCTGACTGTACTGATTTGTGGTTTTAGTTTTAGTTAGTAAATGTTTGTCTAGTAATCCCCACTGTTCATATGGTCTGATCAGCCAGTGGGTATATATACCCTTGTGTGTCTTTGTTTGTTAGGTCGGTTATGGTTTCAGTCAGTATGTTAAGTTAGAAGTTTATTGAGTTTCAGTTTGTTTGTTTGTTTGTTTGACCTCTTTTATGAGCTCGAGCTGTTTTTGTGAGGACATTTTAAAACAGAAAGGAAATTAAAGAGTCTATTTTTGGAAATTGCCTGTGTTCCTCCACTCATTCGGCTTGATCCCTCACAGCATCACATTCTGCATCTGATAAAGTAAAGCCCCATTCCCACCTGTACCGGGTCGGCCCGGGCCGGGTAGCATAGGTTGTTTACATATCTGGGTGGCCTGGAATTTTCCCGGGCCAACCAAGGCTCATTCTCGGCCCTCTTCCCGAGGGGGTCTGCTTCAGGCCGACCAGGGCCAACACACCCACTGCTGACAGCAAATTCACACCTTCCATTAGAGCAAGCCTCTGATTGGTGGGTAGAATCAGCCCACATGGGCTTAAGGCAAGGATGTGTGGAATCAACCGGGCCAGGCTGGGGCCGACTGGGGCTACCCGGCCCGGGCCGACCCGGTACAGGTGGGAATGGGGCTTAACTTGCTGGTCCTGGAGCTTCTCCAGATGCTCTAACGCAATAAGGCTGGCACACTAATCCTGTTTGTGACTTTGATGAATGCATCTTCATGTGTTTACTTTATGTTTAAAGGAACTTTGTTCAAAAGGCCTCTCAGTGACTTTTCTCTACCTCTGATTTAAGCTATGCTAACAACATGACGACATTTATGTTTAATGGAAAAAACCATAGTTTAACCAGAATCAGGAGTTTTTTGGACAATGAATTTAAAGCTAATAAGAGTTCCTGGACCAAGGTGATGTTTGAGTGTACACAATCCAAAGGTCCAACCCCCTTCCCCAAGCCAAACCTCCATTGTACAAGAAGGCACATTACACGTTACCAGGGGTTCAGTTTCGTGTTTTCAACCATCGACATATATACTGGACAATTCGTGTCCATATGCTCCAATTATAAGTTTTGTCCTAAAATGGAGGTGGCCACCACCGCCGTTTTGACCGTGTCACAGGTTCCGTCAAACCGAGACAATTCCAAAAAAGGGAAAAGAGGTTGAGCTGAGGGTGGGGCTGTAAGGCTGGGATCAAATGACGACACACGTCGAACTGATGCGATGTAGCTACAAGCTAACCCAAGGCTAACACGGAGGTGGGAGCTAAGCTAACAGAGGTAGCTACCTAGCTACAACCGGAGTTAACTGTACACAACACCGGAGCTTCCGAGTCAGAGATACGCCGAGCTGCCGCTGGGGAGAACCAGGTGGAAAACATCGGTTTCCATCCGAGAGCTCCACAAGCCGGCAGCCCGCGCAGCAGACAGGCGCCGCTGCGATCAGAGATGCACCGAGCTGCCGCTGAGGGGAGGGGACCATACCGATAGTTGGAACCCAGCTCCACCAACATGTCACAGGGTTTACCCCAGCACTTTATAAGCCTGGCGGTACGCCAGGCTTTGCTTGGCCACCGGCGAGGCTAAGCGTCATGCCCCACACCCGTCCCTGACCCTATAGTGTCCGCTGACACGAACGGCAAACTAGCGCCTTCCATCGGCTGATACTGGTGAGAAACAGCAGCAGAAAGTGTGCAACACCCCCACCCCCGCTCTCACGGAGGAGAGCTGCGGGACGGAGCAATCCCCCATGAGATTTGAGCCGATACCCGCTCATGAGACACCCGCTCCCTTTTGCTCAGTGAGCCGTTATCATCACGATGGAGAGAAAACACAACAGAGAAGTTGACAAACTATGAGGTGTAACAAAAATAACTGCTTTTTAGGAAAATGTCTGAGAATGAGGAGGGCAGGAGGTCTGAGTTATATCCTCTAACAGAACTGGATCACCACACCATATCTGCCTTAACGTCACTTTATTTGTACTTTTGGAATTTATTTTACATATCAAAGTAATTTGGGCCATTTTAATCATACTAATTAATAATGTGTGTGTGTGTGTGTGTGTGTGTGTGTGTGTGTGTGTGTGTGTGTGTGTGTGTGTGTGTGTGTGTGTGTGTGTGTGTGTGTGTGTGTGTGACTTTCTGGGTCAATTTCGGCTACTTTCTATCAGGGGGACTTAGCAACACTGAATCTGTGGCCACCCCACCACCCCACACACACACACACACACACACACACACACACACACACACACACACACACACACACACACACACAAGTGTGCACATGCATCAGACACAGATCTGACAGAGGACAGACTGAGTTCACAGACAACAGGTCAAAACTTCCAGAACCTCCCCGAACCGAACTTCCTTCCACTCCCTTCACGTTCTCCACACCAGCCAACAGAGGTATGCAGAGCTGTGTTCAAAGCCAACTAGCCAATCATCCAAATGTTTCCCAACAACAGCAAAACCAGTTTCTACCCACCTTTTATCTGTTCTGCTGAAACATTTTCA
>NC_091743.1:87583957-87663957 GCF_043380555.1 Nothobranchius furzeri
GTGACGTAGGTGCGACGTGGAGGGAATCCCCGCGAGAGGCATGCTGGGAGTCCCTACTTCGCGGATTTTCACCTATCGCGGCCAGGTCTGGAACACATCTACCGCGATAAACGAGGGATTACTGTAGTTCATACACCCCCTACTGCTGCTCTCCAGAGTGTTCTGCAGCATAATCAGCACGTTCTCTTTGAACTTGATAGTGTAATGACCTGGCTGGGGTTGTAAGCCAGGTGCATTCTGGGTATTGTGTTATATGTGTTTCCTATCGTTCTGCTAGTTCCTATGTGCTGATTTGCGTGTTGTGTGAGTGTTATGTAAGCCACAGGGAAGCTGATGTGTGTTCTGTGGAGCGGGTTGAATTAGCATGGTTAACTGACACCGTGACTCTGTGTGGTAGGAGCGTGATAGAGGATCGTGTCTGTAGCGTTACAAAGCGTTGAAGAAAGAGCCTTAGAAAGGCCTGCGTGAACCTCTACTGCCTGCTGCTGGTTGATTTGGGGACTATAACCCTGCCGCTGGGACTCTCGTACTTGCTTGTTACCAATTCCATCCGGCCACAATAAGAGACCGGCCATTATTTACCTCCGCTGACTCCGGCACCGGCCAAAATTGGAGACCCGGCCTTTAATTGAATACCGGCCTGTATTAGAGGATTTACGGTACGTACATACATACATACATACATACATACATACATACATACATACATATACATACATATACATACATACATACATACATACATACATACATACATACATATACATACATACATACATACATACATATACATACATACATACATACATACATACATACATACATACATACATACATACATATACATACATATACATACATACATACATACATACATACATACATACATACATATATACATTTTCTATACTTGCTTTGTTCCTGATCAGTCACATGCATCTGGCGCCAATTCACAGACGCCATGAGCAAAAGAAAGGGTTGAATCAGGACAGATCATATCCATCAATGCATCAACATTCACTCACACCTACAATCTATCTAAACCCACCAACTAATGTGCATGTTTTTGTCTGCTGGGGGAAACCAGAGATGATAGAGAAACTTCCATGTACATAAAACAAATACCATGCAGAAAGGAGTCCCACTCAGAACCTTCAACTGCTGCAAAGGAACTGTGCAACTATGCCACTGTGCAGTCCCACTTGCAGGAACTCAAATCGTGTAAAACACTCTGACTCTGCTGTCCCCTACCAGGTTTCAGGAAATGTACTGAAATCCTGCTTCTTCATCCTCTCACCGTACACATGTTGTGACGGCACTGGTTTGTAGACAAATCTAGCTTTGCAATACAAACACAAAAAGCTCTGAAGTGGCTTAAGATGTTAAATTAATTCATCTTGGTCTAAGATTAAGTCAGACACACCCTGTACAGCAACAGGCCAACAGTGGGGACTACACGCAATCATGTTTCAACATTAAATAAACGACCATTCCTACAATTAGAAGGAAAAATCACAGGACAAGATGAGATTTTAGCCTCAGAGGGCTGATACACCCCAGGGAGACAGATCCTGCCGTGGTGCAGCTTTCTGCCTCTTAGGACAAACAGCTGAAAACAAACTCCATTCACTATCTGTCACGTTCGTGTTTCCATCAAATGAGCGTCCGCAGCCACGTGACAGGGGTGACTCAGACACGTGCACATGTCGGTGCATGTTTTGGCAAATTCGGTGCAATTATTAATAATGCAACACCATATTGCTCATATGACACTTTAACAATTAGGATGAGGTTAAAGCAGGAAAAAGTTGGGCTGTTTGTGCTGAGTCAGGCCGCAACAACAGTTTAATTCCCGGTGTGAGGTGAAGGTTACCGGAGGCATCTCGGTTACCTGGCGGGTTGCGGTGGGTCCGTTACTTCCATTAGGTGAAGGTGTCCCTCCTTCCAGCGATGCTGGGGTGACCGGAGAGGCAGCCATAATCCCCCCACCTTCTCCCACTGACACCCAGCATTAGCCCGGGAGCCCGCCGTCTGTGACCGAGAACAGAGGCGCTCTGTCCGCTCAACGCGCCAGCCTCCGTCCCTCCTCCGGACGGTGCTCGTATGTTCATCCGTCCGGTCCAAGAAGGTGACCTCTCTCTCTCTCTCTCTCTCTCTCTCTCTCTCTCTCTCTCTCTCTCTCTCTCTCTCTCTCTCTCTCTCTCTCTCTCTCTCTCTCTCTCTCTCTCTCTCTCTCTCTCTCTCTCTCTCCCAGCCCAGCTAATGAAACTGCCTGCAGAACAAGATGACATCTTGATTTTAGATGTTATTGCATCACTTGGTGTGTCTGCTCTCCTCTCGTTTTGTGCATCCACACCCTTCTTCGTCACTCCAAGGCATGACAGCATGGCTAGAGCACAGGGCAGTGTGATAAACAGTGTTTGGTCATTAAAGAACCAGGGCTTGGTTAGACTCATACTCTCTTTGTTCCTGCAATCTCAGAATTCACACAGAAATGGGTCTTGACACTGCAAACGCAGCCCCACACGGTCCCTCTGCTCTGACTGAGCACAAACTGTTTCTATAGTGCACATGAATCATATCAGCCCACCACAAAAACATTAATGAGCACATCTGTCACCAATGCCCTGACCAGGACACCGTCTACACAAGTCCCATGAATGTCTGCGTCTTGTACTCAGGCTCCAAGCCATCAGACACAAAACTTGGAAAGAGACGTTCCCATGGATCCCATTTTTTTGCGCATCCCTCCATTAGAACAAAAACTGGAGAATTAGGAGTCAACACTTCAAACTCAGCTTTGAAGTCTTCAAGCTACTCTTGAACCACCTTGTGATGCTATGAGGTTTCTTTGGAGATGCATTCAGTCAGCAGCACCAACTATGTGTCATGTATCAAAGTAACATCCACGAAAGGCAGAGCAGAAACTTTCTGTCATGATCCGCCCCAGCCTCCCTGACTGTGTCTCTCCTGCCCTGATTTGCCTAATTGTTCTCACCTGTCCCTGATTACTCTGCCCATGCGTTCCTGATTCCCTTGTGTATTTAAACCTCCCTCCTGGTTGTTGTCTTTGTCGGTTCATTGTCGTTGTCCATGTTCGTTCGTCCTGTTGCTCCCGTCCTACAATAAACAGCTTTTTATTTTTTACATCCGTCTGCCTGCTCATCTGCCTCCGGAACCCACCACCACACATGGTCTGCCACCTCCACCCGCAGAACATGGCACTTTCCAGCAGAGCTGTAATATGGTTATTCATAAACGTGCTGTTATTTCTGACATAGACATGAAAATGCCTGAACTAGTTCATGTGTACCCATCTTGGTTCAGGGCACAGACTTGGAGGGTCTTCAGTTTAAATCTGGTCTGGAGATGCATCATTGTTAGGTGTTGCCTGCAGTGGCGTACCCAAGGGGTGGCAAGGGTGGCCAGGGTGGCCATGGCCACCTCTAGAAAATTGCTGCAATTGGATGAAAATGGTTTTAAATACATTTCTCCAAGGCTAGATCATCAGAAGTGGGAATGGAAAAATTAATATCTATGTTAAAAAACCAGAACAGGAGTTTGTATTGAACTGGACCAGCTTGTTTACACAGCAAAACGTCTAACATGCAGTTTTTCATTCAATGAAATATTAAAATACCACTGATCATAAACATTGTCATTTCACAGATTGGTTCACATTTTATTATTGGGCTAACACTTTGTTTGATTAGCTTTATTAAAAACTGAGTTCTTCTGATTTATTAAAAGAAAGAGTCCTTTGTCTTCATTCTTCTCTTGAGCTGGAAAGGAAGACACAGTTTAGAAGCAAATGCACGAGACCTTGAGGCAGTCCCATGCAGATTAGTTCCTCCTGAGGAGAGACAGGGTAAATAACCTTCCGAGGAACAGCTCCTTCATGACGTTACAACAGGCTCAGCAGCACTTTTAAGAGGAAAATAAGCTTTGTGGCACTTAGTTCCACCTTGCCAAGGGGTGCTGTAGGCATTTAAGGCTATGTTGTCGGGCCTTGAGTTAATTCTCTTTTATTTTTATTAGGTCTTAAAGGTTCACTGCTTTCAGAAAGCAACATTTCCTTTACAGTTCAGATGGGATAGGGTATGCGTTTGTACCATGTGTCTTAGGTGTGTTCTTGCTGTGTCTTATTTCTAATTCCATGCTATCGTTCTTTTTTAAAACACAGAAACGGGTTCGTTACCTGTTTTTTTTCGCTATGTTTCGTCTGCGGCTGCAGACTTCCTCAGGCTGACGCTGATGGTGGCGTCACTTCCTTCTCCGTTTATCTGCGGGCAGCAGAGGACGTTGTCACCCTCTGCTGCCCGCTCTCATACATCATACAACACGCTTTAAAGACCTGCGGATTCCCGACATGGGCAACAAACAAAGGAAAACGGCAAACAAAAACAGAAAGAAAAGAACAACCTAAGCAAAGAACCAGAAACCCAGAAAGACAAGAACCAAAACCAGTGATAACCCTACCATACATCAGAGGCATAACAGAAAAAATAAGAGCAATGATGAAGAAACACAACATAAACACACCGACAAAACCATACACAACAGTTAGAAACAGACTAGTGCACCCAAAAGACAAAATATCAGCTGGACTTAAATGTGGAGTCATTTATGAAATCTCATGCAAAATATGCAATAAAACATACATAGGAGAAACCGGACGCCAACTCAACACACGAACAATAGAACATAGAAAGGAGTGCGAGAAAGAAACAAGTCGAAAACACACAAGAGCAGCAAAAGAAGAAGCAGAAAGTACAATAAAGAAGTCAGCCGTAACAGATCACTGCACAAGGGAAAACCATATAATGGACTGGGACAACACAAGGATCATAAACACCGAACAACAGAAATACAAATGATGGCTCAAAGAAGCAATCGAGATAAGGAGACGTGGATGTGGGACCATGAACAGGGACGATGGATGGAGTTTACACGTTGGACCGCGCATGGGACTGCATCGTCGGAGAGGGGAGAGCGGGCAGCAGAGGGCGACAACGTCCTCTGCTGCCCGCAGATAAACGGAGAAGAAGTGACGCCACCATCAGCGTCAGCCTGAAGAAGCCGGCAGCCGCAGACGAAATGTAGCGGGAAAACAGGTAACGAACCGTTTCTGTGTTTTAAAAAAGAACGATAGCATGGAATTGTACCATGTGTGTTTGTCCTGCATGGTTAATTTGCCTGGAAGTTCATCAGTTTTTTGTCTTGCATTAAAAATATATGTATTTACATATTTGTCTTAAGTTTATATCTGTGTTTGAAATACTGCCACAGATTCCAAGTTTAAAAGCGTATTGAAAGATTTTAGCTGCCATGTTGTTTTTAACATTGTAAAAGAAGTTTCTATTGATTATGCGTAAATGTTCAGAAACAATAAACAATTTTGAAATAATCTCTTGGTCAGAATTCTTTTTTATAGAAAATTAATCTTTTTTAAGTGAATTAAAATGTAACATGAAAAATATAGTTTGATTATGTGTAAATTAATAAACTGGTGTCAATGGAAACATATTAACCCATGTTAATTTGGTTGAATGTAAATATATTAGGTTGGATCAATTTTAAATTATAGCTTGGTTCAATAACAAAATTACGATAGTATGTGAAGAAATTAATTTGGATCAAAGCAAAAATTTAAGGTTTGGTCAAGTGAAGTAATATGGCCTACATCAACATAAAAGAACCAGGTCATATTAAGTGACTCACTGTAGTTTCTGTGAAGTCCGTTATTTTGGATGTGAAAACTGGACATCAATTTTTTTTTGTTTGAGCAAGGTTATTTTTTTTTCCAGTGTAGGTGTGAGTGTGTGTCCATGGTTGGACTGGAGACCTGCTTCAGGTTAGCCTAGCAAGCCAGACCAAATAATACATTTATTTAATCTGGCAACGCTCCATTGACGGCTCTCGGTTGTGGGGCGGGTTCTACCGTTGTTTTTCAAATGATCTCCACATGCTACTGGACAGTGAATGTGACATACTCACCGCAACAGCTATCGGTAAATGAGGCGGTCCGCAGTTGAAGAAGGAGAATACATCATTTTTTCTTAATAAAAAAGCTCTTAAATACATCTATCTGCTCCTGATTGTGATGAAGCCCAAGTTCTAATTGTCCAAAATTGATGTAAAAGCCATTTCAAACGAGCTGTCGCCATCTTGTTTCACTATGTTGCATCATCCCACCCACCAGGCATATAGAGTGCCCTGATTGGCCCACAAAGCGGATAAAGCTCTGTGATTTGTTCACTAAGCAGATAGAGCACTATGATTGGCCCACTATTACGGACCAATCACAGCTCTTTATGTGTTTGAAACCCCTCTAGAGAGCTGTGATTGGCCAGCCAGAGTCCCGGTAGGAGCTGCGGAGGTTCCAATGGAGCATTCCTAGACGTATTTATGTCGATGTCCTAGACCAAACTTTGCAACGCAAGAATTTGGTCTAGTTCATAGGCTAGCTCCAGGTGTGACCCTACCTCAGGAGGTACCAGCTCCACACAACCTTGAGCAGGATCAGGTGGTTGTAGAAGATGGACAGGCTAACTGGATGGATGGAAAAATTGTATAAAATGTGAAATTGGCTTTACTTCATGGATACTTATTGGCTTTTACTCTAAGGTAGTCTGTTTCCACCACCAGGCTTCATAGTGTGAAGTTATTTCTCTGACTGGGGTCTGCACAGGTGAGCCTCCTTGCTTTGCCTGGAAGGACATTAATACAAAAACAAGCAGTTTTGGTTCAATACAAACAAAAATCCACTATACAGACACTACTTTGTTATCTGAAACACAGCGTTCACTTTATGAAACAAGTTGCACAGTTCTGGCAACACCAAACAGGTCGTCACACACTGTCAAAAGTTCCTGACTCAGCTGTGGATTTCACCTTTATGATAGAGCAGCAGCAGCACAACCTAGTGGTGTTTAGGAGGAACAACTATCAGCAGTAGTGGACCTCTTGTTTGATAATGTTTGTTTTAGTTATTTAACAGTCTCAGAGTTATGAAACCCTACGGGCTCGGGATAGGAGGGGGCTAAGAAGAGAGAGGGATGGGCGTAATCCTGGTGTGTGTGTGTGTGTGTGTGTGTGTGTGTGTGTGTGTGCGTGTGTGTGTGTGCGTGCG
This sequence comes from Nothobranchius furzeri, assembly GCF_043380555.1. Classification (NCBI taxonomy): domain Eukaryota; kingdom Metazoa; phylum Chordata; class Actinopteri; order Cyprinodontiformes; family Nothobranchiidae; genus Nothobranchius; species Nothobranchius furzeri. The sequence continues at coordinate 87,591,090 of NC_091743.1, forward strand.
TGCGTGCGTGTGTGTGAGTGTGTGTGTGTGTGTGTGAGAGAGAGAGAGAGAGAGAGAGAGGGGTGTGTGTGTGTGTGTGTGTGGGGGGGGGGGGGGCTAAGGGTGTAACTGAAAATTACTACCTGTTGAGATCACTCAAAACCTGATTTTGTTTACCTGAATTTAATTAGGCTTTATATTGTCCTCATTTTAATGAAACACATTGAATTTGGCTACATTTGTTTGTTTTTCAAAATAATTAGCTGTATGTGTGTGTGTGTGTGTGTGTGTGTGTGTGTGTGTGTGTGTGTGTGTGTGTGTGTGTGTGTGTGTCTTTTTGGAGGTGTTTTATAGAAACTCCTTAATTAAAATACATTTGAGTCATCCAGGAAAAAATATCTTGCTGTAGGGGTAACAGTGTTGTTGCTTTCTGTTCTGCTTCCTTTCCTGGAACCATCTCTTCTGAGCTTATACAGAGACTGCAGTTAGATATGCGCAATTGGATTAAGCTGCCAGTAAGGAGCCATCAGGCATCTGTCAAGTGGACTAGTGTTTCCAGCTTCAGCTCACTGATATAATTGAACCAGATCTTCTAATGATATACATGTGTGCTGTTTTTGCATACTTTATAATATTAATCGTTGTAAACACAAGTGTCAATTATTAACATCCAAATTAACTTGAGGTTTACTATTGTAACCCTTCCATTGTTTTATCAGGTGACCCCTCCGGGACAGGGGATGGTAAAAAATGGTTGATAGTTTATCCCTTGGCAAGGGAGAAGTGGTGCGCTCCTAAAAAAAAATCATAAAATTATTTTAAAAAGCACCTGGGGCCATCTGACCCCATTAACAATGCCGGAGGGTTAAACGGGAAACGCTCACTGAGACTACTGTTTGCGTCAAATCAGATGATGCTTTTATTGTGAAGACAGGAAGTTGAGAACCCGGAAAAGGAAGATTCGAACGAGTGGACAAGCAATCTGTGTGGGTCGAGTTTTGTAGTTTCTCCTCTGCTGCCCAGAGTAGTAAGTGGACTCAATTATCCAACAACTTTTAAATATACTAACAAGTTAGTTGTCATCCAGCCAGGCGCACTGCAACTCATTCAGATCGTCTTTTTTGTGTTTTAACGCAGAAGTTAGAGGAGCTAGCTAACTTTAGCTAACTCCGCTTTAAGGCAGTTTTCTGCTTTCACGACTCGAGCTGCGCTGACTGGATCCTTTAACAGAGATGAGGATTAATAACGTCTGTGTGGTTGCTGGCTCTCTGCTTGTGTGCTCTCATACTTAGTTAATGTTTGAACAAGGAGCTGTTCCTAACTGACGCAAACAGGTGAAGAAATGAAGGAAAGGATTGAAAGAAGGTTATTTTCTCAAGCTTTAAATGACGATCTGTGTGCTGCTTACATGTTATTGATGTTCAAAACAATTTAAGCGATCAAATACTAGAGTTATAATCGTGTTTTCTGCGCAACAATTACGTGAAAGACAAAAACAACGGACAGGTGTTATAAAACAGAGTCCATGTTTGTCTGATTAATGTAATGTATGAGTCGTGTGTTCATTTAGACTGTAATGTCGCTTTCATAACACATTTTAACCTGCTGCAGGGTGTTTGAACTTTGACACAGATATCCGCCTCTCTGGAAAATCACATGCAGATCCTGATTTTGTGGGTTTCTGTTTGCTTTTGTGGCGTTAGATTCCAACAAGGGCGACTTGTGTCACATTTGCATGTTCTGCTTTAAAAGTTCTGACAGTTTTCTTGGGGTCGAGTTATGTAAAGTTTGTCTAATGTCAGCTTAAAGTCCACTGACCTTTGGCCTTTATGCATGCTGTGAAATCTAAGCTATGAAATAGTGGACTGTTCTTACTTCTTTTTGATAAGCTATTAACTTATTCTGCTTCTTAACTTTGTAGCAATCAGGATGTTTTGAATTCATTCATGTTTATTTCGTTATTTAGACCTCTGCACACACATAGAGGAGGATGTCTGCAACTGGGAAAAATCCTTTTCAACACATCGTCGAGCCTCTTGACCCCAAGAACTCAAATCAGCAGTTTTTCAACCTCCTGAATCTTGGAGATCCGAGATATGGTAACGGATCGTACCTGAATGCTGAAATTTGATTGGTTTATTTCCAGCGTTTTAAACAACATTTTACTTTCAGAGCGTTTGCCATTCTCCATCCGGGTTCTGTTAGAGTCTGCTGTTAGAAACTGTGATGAATTTCTGGTAAAGCAGTCTGATGTGGAGAGCATTCTCAACTGGAAGCAGACCCAGACTCAAACAGTGGAGGTACCATTCAGGCCGGCCCGTGTCATCCTCCAAGACTTCACGTATGTCTGCTGCACACACAGTTTCCCCTTTTACTCAGAGCCTATTGAAAGGAAAAACTTTCTTATTCTGTAATGAAAATGTCATAATAAGGTTAGGGGTCAACTCACTCTGCTACTTCTGTGAGTGCCTTAAGCTTGGTTTATCCCTGACACATTTACTCTCCGCTTGGTGATGCGGCTCGCGGATGGAACGCGCTTCACAACTTGCAGTGTTTATGGTTCATGTGGCTCGTCTCCGCGGTGAGCCAATATTCTCCCAAACTGTAGGGGGCAGCATGGAGCTCTACGGCATGCATACAACACTACACCGTAGTAGAAGTAGAAATCACTGTTTACAACATGGCATTCCAGCATTTTTAACAGCGTCCTCGTCTTTTCCGACAGTGCGAGCTATTTCTCTCCAAGAATTATTAACAACATGTTGATCACAGTGATCTCTGAGAGCTGAATCATACAAATGTCTGTATTTACGAACCTCTGCCATACTAGTTCTTGCCGGTCCGCCATGTTTTTCCGCATCAGACCGTCCGCGTGGTTAGAAAATTTCCTAGGTGCGCGTTGCGGAAAGTTTGGGCCGTGCGGAGGCGCGGTGGAGGGGCGTGGTTGTTAAAAGACGCAACTTTTCCGTTCGGACCTCGTGGACGCGTCAAGCATAAACCAACCTTTAAGAGGCTGGCTGAGAATAATCTTACACTTAGAAAATAAACAATAAACAGATCTCTAGTTCAGAACATTTAAACGCTTCCTTATCAAGACAAAATATGTTGCAAACATGACGTTGGATAAAGAAAAAACATTTCAAAATGTATTTAAACACAAGCTAATTGGAAATGCCAAAAGTAGTTTATTCTAACAACATTTGATCTAACAACTGTCATGATGGGGTGTAGTTTTTTGACCCACGACATGTAGAATCACCACTGTGGCAAAGGTAAGTAAAAAAAGTATTTATTTTTGTTTGGTTGAAGTGCAGGTGAAGGTCTGTGGTCGGGAGGGTCCAGTAGTGTTCTGAAGCAGAGACAAGGATGAGTAGTTGCAGTAAAATGAGAATAAATAGAGGTGAGAGGAGGCTTACGGTTTCCTGAGCATTTGGGGAGCTTGAGAGGAGGGCGAGTCAGGTCTGGCTGTGCGAGATGGTTGTGAGGGGCAGAGATGATGGCTGGGAGCTGAGCACAGGAGTCCAAAGTATCCGAGCGGGCCAGGTGAGCGTTGGAGAGCAGGCGGTCAGGGTGAGCGGTGTGGCTGGCAGGCAGGGTGATCCGAGAGTTTCTTTCATGAAGAGGAGCGCAGTCACATGAATGAGAGGTACCTGGGGGGGAGTCGGAGGAACAGGGCAGGTAAGTACGAGGCTAGCAGGGAACACAGGAGACAACAAGCTAGAGACAAGCAGAGTGCAGGCGAGATACTGCCCAATACTGAGTCATCATCCGGCACTGGTGAGTTGTCACGCCGCTCCTTAAATCCCCTGACAGCTGATGAGAAGATCCACAGCAGCTGCTCTCCGGGACACGCCCACCTGCAAACAGAAAGACTCAGACCCAGACAGAGGTTAGCGCAGCGCTAGGGATGTGAATCTCAGAGCAGCTCACGATTTGATTCGATTCCGATTCTTGGGGCGCCGATTCGATTCAGAATCGATTCTTGATTCTCAATTTAAATCGATTCACAATCAGTATTAACAGAGAGTGTCCGCTCCAGGATGAACTACTTTGTTGTACAAGTTAGTTAAAGCTATGGGACGTTTTTATTTAACTTTAAACTGGTCGTGCTCCAAAAATGCTAATTTACAAGGTAAACTAAAGTGATTCTAAAACTGTAAACAGAAGCAATCTTTTGACCAAAAGGCAACATTTATTTTTGCTTACCTTGTAAAATATAACTAATCTGTAGTTATTAACAGTAGCTTTGAAAGTAATACGGTCAAATACTTTTCAAGTATGTGTAGAAACAAGTTACATGAGTAATCCTGAGTACTCATTTATCAACTTAGAAAATAAATATGAGAATCTAAAATTTCTGAGTATGGAAACAATTACATTCAAGTGCCCTCTTATCTGCAGATTCAAACATAAATCATCTCAATTTATGGGACCACAAAAGTAAACGAAGTACTGACTCTCCTAACAAAGATCACAAAAGTGCATCTCAAACCTGTAACATGCCAAATATTTCAGTTCTTGGAATCGATTCTGAACCTTTGTGAATCGATTCTGAATCTTTATAAACAAGAATCCCGATTCAGACTTGAATCGATTTTTTTCAGCACCTGTACTCAGCACAGCCCATGACGACCACCATTTAGGACAGGATATTTGGTGTTTCTGCAATTAGCTTCTCGGTCTCCAGGTTTCTTGTTTTTAAGGTTCTTGTGGTTCTCATGAGTTCCCTGAAAGTACTTGAATTTCAGTAGATTATTTAAAAAAGTTCTAATCTTAAATAAATGCTTTGGAAGTACTTGAATCTGCAAGTGAAATGGTTAAAATGCTGACCAGCACACAGTTTACGTTGCAGACTTTCACAGGAAGTGTGTGTTCAAGTAAAAATGGACGCTCCCTTGGCCCCAGCTGTCGGTACAGCTGAAAATGTTTTTCCTCAAGTGAAATGATAAACAGTTAAAGGCTTTTACTTGCAAAAACACCAACATTAATGCTAGTGTTGCTAGAGGAATTACACGGCTCGAGGTGCAATGATATTGGTTTTCCTGTTGCAGATATCGATGCAGATCTGTAGGCGACACGGTCAGCCGACAGCCGATATGTACTGCCGATTGTCATGGCCTATGTCTAGACATTTTCCACCTTATTTTTTGTGCAAAAATGTCCCTCATAATGCCAGTTTATGCACAAAACTTCTGAAGCTGAATCAGTTTTTGAACACTGAATTCAACTAATTGTTAAATCTTTACTTTGTGCACTGCTCTGTGTTAAAGGCCTAAATAAAGTATATATTTGAGTATTTTTGATGCAGGTGTTATTAGTGAATGTAAAAATACATTTGAATAAAATTCTGCAACAGCACCGGGCTGCCCGAGGATGTGCCTGACTTTAAATCGGCTTTACTATGGACAAATATCGGCTGATGCCGATATATAGAAAACAGTAAATATCAGCCGGATATAGTGTTCAGCTGATATATTGGTGTACCCATAAACACGATTGTTAATTCTCAAGTAATGCTGTTTCTGAAGAAATGTTTACGTTAAGTTACAGGAGTTTAGGGTAGAATCCAGACAACAGGTAGCAGTAGCAACAGATTTAGCTCTGCAGGTATATATTTACATGTATAGGGCTAGCAGGAGTCTAACAGGAGTTAGCATGTTTAGAGCAAAATAAGCAGTTTGAATAATTAAAATGCATTTTTTATTAAAAGCTTTAGTTTACAGTAATAACCATGTCTAATGTTTGATTCTCTGTCTCATAATTTTAATTAAAAGTTTTACTTTGAGAGCACGTTTGAATGATTAAAATGCGATTAATTTAGATTAATTAATTACAAAGCCTGTAATTAATTAGATTAAAAATTTATTCAAGTCCTAGCCCTAATTATATTATATTATATTACATTACATTATATTATATCATATTATATTACATTACATTACATTACATATATTATTTTGCCATTGGTTGCATTTCAGTGTCAGAATGTCTCCTGGCAGAGCTGTCTCTGTTCCCTTTTTCAGTGAGCACATCCATGTTTTCTTGGTGTTTACTTATCACAATGAGGAGCTCTCATTGTGGACATAAGTAGGACACTTTCTTTTAATGTCTTGTTTCAGGCCCACAAACACATGACACCTTTTTGCACTGTAGTGTAAACTTCTGGTGATGGGTTTGATAAACAGTTTGGGGTTAGCTGATTACTAGTTCCCTGGTTGTCCACAAAAAGGTCCCTTTTGCAGAAAGAAACAGACTTTAAATGTACAGATTGAGCTGCTCAGTCGTCAACTCCAGTTCAGCCCAGTTCAGATACTGGCTTACAGGAGATGAATGATGCCTTGCTGTGGCTAGTTCAAGTACACATTTTAAGCCCCACCCCTCCATATGTTTAAAAATTTCAAAACCACTCGACCACCTCAAGTGATGTTTTCCCGATGTTGAGTCACAGAGGGAATATTGACTCTCTTTTGTGAATGTGACATACTAGACAAGTATTTGGTTTATACTAAAACCTAGTTTTAGATGATGACAATCATCAACGTTGAAACGTTAGTTTGCACCTCTGATGAAAACCTCTTAACTGTAGAGTACTCCATCTGTTCCTTGCCCTATATTTCATGTCCCTCAGCTGTGGAGCACCTACAATATCGACATCGGATGATGCACAGAGCACCTCCTGTACCTAGTGTTACAACCCAGGTGTCTAGCAGACCTAGGGTATCATGGAGGACACGTGACACAGGCAAAATCTGTATAAAAAAGGATTTATTTAATAAAAATGCTCCTGCTCTGTGTCTGGATGTTGCAGTGGCGTTCCTGCCGTGGTGGACTTTGCTGCCATGCGTGATGCTGTGAAGAAATTAGGCGGCGACCCAGAAAAGATTAATCCAGTTTGCCCTGCTGACCTTGTCATCGATCATTCCATCCAAGTGGACTTTAACAGGAAGTAAGACCAGGTTCATCAAACTCTTTCCACCGTTGAACCACCGTAGCATCATCAGCTTATCGGCGTTGTGTCACCCTGTTGAGATCACCTCATATGACTCCAGATTTGCATTCTCTGTCTCTGACGTGCTTTCTGCCACCTGTAGGTCCGACAGCCTTCAGAAAAACCAAGACCTGGAATTTGAGCGTAACAAAGAAAGATTCCAGTTTTTAAAGGTAGTAACTGGTAAATGTCTTCATGTCTGCCCAGGTGTAATGTTCTAGTTTTTAATGTAGTGTCATTTTTTCTTAGTGGGGGTCTAAAGCCTTCAAGAATATGCGGATAATTCCCCCTGGCTCAGGAATTGTTCACCAGGTCAACTTGGAGTATTTGGCACGAGTGGTGTTCAACTACAATGGCTTCTTTTATCCTGACAGTCTGGTGGGCACAGACTCCCACACCACCATGATCGATGGCCTTGGGGTCCTCGGCTGGGGTAGGACACTAGCAACTGTTTTCATGTCAGACCTCGACCTTCACCAGTACACATCCTCTAAGGCAGACTTCCTGTTTGTCTCCATTTTAAAAGCACCAATCCTGAACTCCCCATTGCAGAGCTGTAGGAATGCAGAGTGCATTAGGCCTAGTTGTTTTTTAGTCTCATGGCACCGAACAAGCACATGCAGATGCTAACTAGGAACTGATTACTTGTGAAGCTGACGTTAGATGATTTGCTCTACAGGACTACCTCATCCATACACGGTTGGAGAAACAGGATTATATTTGATACTGCCTTTCTTTGGTGGTCTCGATACACGGGAGGCGACAAACGACCGCGATCAGCGAAATTCGTCGCTGTCGTTTTTATTACCTGACACATGGGAGGCGACCCGCGCCAGCGGCCAGCGGCAAAGCCGTTGACGCGTTCTGTTCCATGGCGAAATCTAATCTTCCGTTGTTTTGATTGGCTGTGTCAAGTTGGAGGGAATTAAGGTTATTTAAGCGGTTCAGAGATAATAAAGTGGTAGATATGATGTTTCACAAGGTGCTGCTAGAGTTGTGTGACATCTTACTTCTGATTTTACTATAAAAAAAAACAGAGAATGGGTTCATCCCATATTACAAACCAGGAGAGGGCTACTCTTGTTTACCAGGATGTGCTTCAATTTATCACACGGCTTGGACCTCGCATTAAGATGAACACAGTCACAGAAGGATAAACGGAGTCCACGTTTGCTAGGAGATGTCCGCTCATTGGTCAGTGAATGAAACCTCCGTTGATTGGTCCTCGTCCGAGCGACAGCGATGAAAAGTTGAAAATATTTCAACTTTCTGGGATCGCGTCGCTGGGTCACCTGTGCACGACACGTGCACGAGCGCAAAATTTCACACGCACGTTTTTCGCTTTTCGCTTGGTAGGAGGAAGACCCGCGATTATCGCTTTGTCGCGCATGTCTCATTGAAAATGAATGGAGGAGAGGCGATGTCGCCTCCCGTGTGTCGAGCCCATTTGTCAGGGACCGACATTTCCTGATAGACTGGAGCATCTCACTGGTTTATGCCTCCAGTTGTTCTCTGGGTCTAGCTGCAATTAAATGAGCTTAGGTCTCCAGACTGCCCTCTCCCCAGCTACTTGGGCCAGCTCCTGCGGGGCGATCCCAAGGTGTTCCCTGGCCAACTGAGGGATGTGCGTGTGTCTGTGTGTGTGTCCCTGTCCTCTGCATCGGAGCTCTCGGCCCAGCGAGCAGGCAGGCAGCTGCTCAGCGGAGAAAGCAGTGTGTGTGTGTGGCTCGAAGCAGCAGAGCACAAGATTATGAGGAGGACACACATAGCAAGTTAATTAAAAAATATGGATCAGAGTCCTAAATGAATAAACATAATACAAGTCTGCAAAAGCAACACATCCCAATTATGGACACCGGGGACTTTCCCTTTCATATCAAACGCTGTCCACGGGCTCAAGGATTTCAACATTCCGGAGAAGTCTTTCAGATTTGTGTGTGAACACTACACCCTACACTACCCGTACCAGACCGAACTCACGCCATCCAGCCCCACCAAACCCCGACCGCACCGACGCTGATGTGTAAGCGCCTAAAGGCCCTCCAGCGTGTCCTGTGTCTTCCCTTGGGTCTCCTTCCAGTTGGACGTGCCCAGAAAACCTCACCCAGGAGGCACCCTGACCAGATGCCCTAGCCACCTCAACTGGCTCCTCATGATGAGGAAAAGCAGCTGCTCTCGGATGACCCTGCAGGAGCAGCGAATCTATTCCGAGCCCCTCTTGGATGACCGAGCTTCTCACCCTATCTCTAAGGAAGAGCCTAGCCACGCTGCGGAGAAAACTCATTTCGGCCGCTCGTATCCACGATCTTGTTCTTTCGGTCACTACCCAAAGCTCATGACCATAGGTGAGGGTAGGAACGTAGATCGACCGGTAAATCGAGAGCTTTGCCTTCTGACTCGGCTCTCTCTTCACCACGACAGACCGGTACAACGCCCGCATCACTGCAGACGCAGCGCCAATCCTCTTACCAATCTCACGCTCCATCTTCCTCTCACTTGTGAACAAAACCCCGAGATATTTAAACTCTTCCACTTGAGGCAGGACCTCATCCCTGACTTGGAGTAGGCATTCAAACCTTTTCCGATTTAAGAACATGGTCTCAGATTTAGAGGAGCTGATTCTCATCCCAGTTGCTTCACACTCGGCAAACTGCTCCAGCGAAAACTGGAGATCAAGTTCTGATGAAGCCAACAGGACCACATCGTCTGCAAAAAGCAGAGACCCGATCCTCAGGCCACCAAAACGGACCCCCTCAACACCTTGGCTGCGCTTAGAAATCCTGTCCACAAAAGAGTCCAAGTCTCACAGGAAACGAACCCAACTTACTGCCGACAATGCGGACCAAGCTCTGACACCGGTCTTATAGAGACCTAACAGCCCTTATCAAAGGGCCTGGTACCCCATACTCCTGGAGTGCCTCTCCACAGGGCCCCCCAAGTGACGCAGTAGAACACCTTCTCCAAATCCACAAAACACGTGGATTGGTTGGGCGAATTCCCGCGCACTCTCCAAGATCTCCTAAGGGTATAGAGCTGGTCCAGTGTTTCACGGCCAGGATGAAAATCACATTGTTACTCCTGAATCTGAGGTTAAATTATCAAATGGGCCCTCCTGTCCAGAACCTTCTGAACAGACCTTACCAGGGAGGCTCAGAAGTGTGATCCCTCTGTAGTTGGAAACACACCCTGTTCTGCCAGTCCAGTGGAACTGCCCCCAATGTCCACGTGATAGAGTCGCGTCAAACACCACAGCTCCATGACATCTTTCGGGCAAATCAGAATGAATTTTATTGCCAGCGCTCCAGCGATCCAGAGCATAGGAACTTGACTCCACAGTACAGCCTGACCAAGATTACACACACACAAATAGACAGGACAGATACAGGCAGACCACGAGAGCAGCCATGACGGCGCTCATTTCAATAGATGAAGAGGGGATTACATGAGGAGAGTTCGGGGAGGGAGAAAAAGGCATTAACAGAGGTACACCGGCAGGGTGTAGTTCTACTATGCAAAAAAACACCCAACATATAAGCACGAACGTCACAGTTCACAACGTGAGACCCGGTAGGTAAGGGGGAGGGGCTGGGACCCTGGTTTCCTCAGCGGGAGCTGCCTGTGTGGCGCTCGGCCAACTGAATCCACAGGTGGTTGGGAGGTCATGGGAAAGCACAGAGCACAGTGAGTGCCTTCAGCTTGATGACCTCGATGCAGAGACCACAATCTGAAGGCGGGGGGGGGGGGGGGGGGGGGGATGGGTAGGGTTTCACAGCATTTGTCTGCATTCCTTCCATCGTGGGTTTTTTTTGCACGCAACTCCAAGGCTGTTTATGGCATCAGATTGGATAACAGAACTTTGTTTGGGTCAGGCAGAGATAATTTTCCTCTCTGCCTTAAAGTCTGTATTGATCATTGAAATCCTCCAGTGAAGCCAATTCGGTGACTAAACATCTCCACACCATCCGGTGACCCTCTCCGAGATGACATCCATTTTGCGCACTAACACCGGTAACACAGCTAAGACATTGTCCAGCTTGCGATTCACCTCGAGTAACGTCCCAGTCTGTGAGGTCTCCACCCGGACGGTGCCGTCCATGGTACTCCTGAATCTGAGGTTGAATTATCAAATGGACCCTCCTGTCCAGAACCTTCTGAACAGACCTTACCAGGGAGGCTCAGAAGTGTGATCCCTCTGTAGTTGGAAACACACCCTGTTCTGCCAGTCCAGTGGAACTGCCCCCAATGTCCACGTGATAGAGTCGCGTCAAACACCACAGCTCCATGACATCTTTCGGGCAAATCTCATCCACCCCCGGGGCCCTGCCCAGAGGGTTTCTTTGTTTTTTACCACCTCAGTGACCTCAGCCCCAGAGATTAGAGAGTCCAACCCAAAGTCCTCAGACTCTGCTTCCTCATTGGAATACTTTTTTATTTCGTTTACTAAAAAAAAAAAAACTGTCACTGCTACAAACCTGAACCCACTCAGAGATAGAAGATGTTGATCTGACAAATTATTAACGTGTTCTCTTTGTTTAAAACTGTGTTTAGGTGTTGGCGGGATTGAGGCGGAGGCTGTGATGCTGGGTCAGCCCATAAGCATGGTGCTGCCTGAGGTGGTGGGATACAAACTCCATGGGACACCAGACAAACTTATTACCTCTACTGATATCGTCCTCACCGTCACTAAGGTAGTGGGACAGGAACTCCCACAGCCTTAACAGCAAAATGGTCTCTTTCCCTCTTTCTGAGTCTTTCTCACATTCTGTCATCCTTCACTCATTTCAGCACCTCCGTCAGGTGGGAGTAGTGGGGAAGTTTGTGGAGTTTTTTGGCCCAGGTGTGTCCCAGCTGTCCATTGCTGACAGAGCCACCATCGCCAACATGTGTCCTGAGTACGGCGCCACGGCGGCTTTCTTCCCCGTGGATAACATCAGCATTCAGTACCTGGAGCAGACTGGTCAGTGTTCCGCTGTAGACCCTAACCCCACTGCTTTAGGTGTGCTCAACAGGAAATGGTTCCACCTGGAACTCTCCAGGTTCAGATGCTTGTGGCGATTCTCACCTGAGTTTATCAAAAGGTTTTACAAACTGATCATGGAATTTGGGAAACACACAGGAGTCAGAACTCCTGTTGTCCGTGTACGCCAGGACTGATGAGACTAAATGAAGATCCAAAAGACCCTGCAGAGGAGGCAAAGCAAAGTTCAGCTTCAGTTGTTAGCTAAACTAATTCCTTGGTAAACATTGGTTTAAAGGCCAGATTTACGTGAAAATAGTCTTCTACACCTATTTCCTGCGTTAGCCGCTGATAGAAAATAGACGAGGAACATTCAGATGAGAAAAGACTCACAGATCTACATCACACTGAAAATTAACTTTCATCATCTCACTCGTCTTGGCTCGTGACGGGGAAGGCTGCTGTTGGTTTAGCGTCCAGGACGAGTTGACTTGGTCTTTAGACCGAAAAAGTAAATAAAGCCTTGATATAGCCTAGATGATATATTTTTATTATTATAGTCTGAAATTACCACATAAAGCCACATGATGCATAATGACTTTTGCAATAAATATTTTCTTCTAGTTGCTTCTGGATTTCTGTAGAGAAAGTTTCTGATCCTCTATGTAAACAAATGGGTTCTTGTATAAATAGTTTGTTGAACACAGCTACCATCAGGCTCATGAATCTGGTGTGCCGGTGTGGAAGCGGTGATGTTAGAGACCATTGATTTCTGTGACTTGTCTCCTTTCTTGTTTTATTGACTTTTCTGGAAAATCTTGTACTTTTTTTTGCGTATTTAGCTATAAGTTTTAATCTGTTTTAACTGATCTTAAGAGTGCAGCGCTTTGGGCCACCTTGATTACTGGTGAAAAGGTGCACTACAAATAAATAAATGAAATCTTCAATCAATCAATCAATCAAAGATACTTTATTAATCCCAGAGGGAAATTAGAGTTTCAGTACACACAATTCAGAGATCAGACATACATGGGCAAGACACATGACAAGAATTGGTGACTGTGGTCATTCACAACCCTGAGTCGCGCTACCTTAATAGAGATAAGAGGGTTACATGAGGATTGGTTCAGGTGGAGGGAAAAAAGAGGCACTTCAGAGCTACTCTCCCACCAGGAGGGCAGCTTTGCTCTGCAAAAAACACCTCAACAGATATGCAACTGACTTCAGACAACATAAGTGTCCACTAGGTGGGGTGGTGGGTAGGGACTATCCCCACTTCAGCTCCTGCAGCCACGATGAAGCAGTGCATGTCACCTCATTGTGGATAGGGGGGGGGGGGAGCATTGAGGGTTGGAGGGTTGCAGTGACCCTGGACGCTTCAGCGGCCTTCCCGCAGTCCCGCCCAGGCTGGGAAAGGAGACAGAGCTGAGTTGCCATAGCGACGGCACATTCCATATATCTTCTGAGGGGGGAGTTTTCTTTGGAGCCTTGCTGGCTCAAGGACGCCAGATTCCGATTAGAAATTGTTTTGGGGCCAGACAGAGATAATTTCCTCTCCGTCTTACAGTTTGTTGGTCCTCAACCTCTCAAAATCCCATCATAGGTTTAACAGCTTCTTTTGTCTGTTTACTGAAATTTTCTATTCCACTGAGAACTGATGCCAAATAAAGTATTTGAGTTAATCACAGTTGCCATGGTAATTGCTTCAGGAGATAATCGTTTCCCTCTGTCTTCTTTTAGGACGAGAAAGAGAAAAGTTGGACTACATCACAAAGTACCTGAAGGCAGTGGCCATGTTCAGAGACTATAATGATGCCGCTCAGGATCCAGATTACACTCAGGTAAGACAGTTACCTGGAAAAAAATTCCTACCTGCTCTTGTAAATGCAGACAGAACCCTGAGACTAAATGTTCTGGTCTCGTTCCTGGTAGGTGGTGGAGCTGGATCTCAGCTCAGTGGTCCCGTGCTGTAGCGGGCCCAAAAGGCCTCAGGACAGAATTCCAGTTTCTGACATGAAGAAAGACTTTGAGACGTGTTTGGGAGCAAAGGTAGGTCCCAGTACCACCACTTCATCACTGGATCCCAGTACTACCACATCATCACTGGTCCCAGTACCACCACTTCATCACTGGATCCCAGTACTACCACATCATCACCGGTCCCAGTACCACCACTTTATAACTGGTCCCAGTACCACCACTTTGGAGAGAAATTATGACACGTCTCTAAATAAAGTAACATTTTCTAGTGCAGAGTGGAGACAACCCATAGAAGCACTGATTTGATCTCATTTCAGAGAAAAATAGAACAGGTTAGATGCACCTAATGAATAAAATCACTAACAAACTCAGGAATCTGTTTCTTTGCTTCACTGTTCTGGTGCTGAAAATATCACTAATGCGGATCAAAGGAGATCCACAGATGAATGCACCTCTTATTTATTATTTGGAGACTACATTTACTGCAGCTGGCAGAGGCAGAGATTTTTTCTATTGATACACGGAATTTACAGAATCATTTTAAATGTTAATAGGGGAAGACTGCAGGAGGGAGTGGTAAAATACAGGGGGTCCCCAGCAAAAACAAGAAACTACGAGTCTGATGAAACCCGCTGGTTTTCCATCAGGCAGTCACGGGGCAGCTCCAACGACCCAGTGGCTGTGCTGGGTCAATGTTATCGAGCCCAGTCCGGCTCGGCCGTGAACGAGTCGAGGCGACGTCGTGCTCTGCTTAAGAAGAAGTGTTATTTTCCTGCTTCAGAAGAAGCGTCCAACGTGTTTTACCCTTTCTCCGAGACATGTCACGTCGCTAAGTTGTTAGCGCCCTGCGCTAACGCGTCAATAGTGCAGGGTAGCCTGCTGGAGGTTTTAAGGGTTCAGATGAAACACCCGGCCTCTCAGGCTGCTCACACATCGATCTTAAGTTGTCGCTGTTGCGCTCACGCCGTAATACAGTATTAGATGCGGTTAAAGTCAGACATGAAAAAATAAATAAATTTTACATGAATAAGTGATGCTTATCCTGGTGGGGAGAGGAGAACCTGGCCTAATAAGCACTGGAGGAAACCCTGTCAGATCGTCAACACTCATTTATCTTAATGCTATTGAAACATGTAAACGTAAAAGCATTATATCCACTGCTGCCTTTCTAATTTTAAACTCAGTAACTTATGCTGTAACTTCACCTTGCCCTGCCTGCTCCTCCTTGCTGCCCGCCGGCTGTGATCACAAGCGACAACATAGTAGTTCCCGCTGCTTCTTCGGGAAACAGCGCAAAAAAAAAAAAAACTTGGGATCTTGTAGGCGTGGCGGTGGGATTTCAGGCGTGGCGGGCCGCCACGGCTACGCCTATGTAAGGGAAACCCTGACCACATTATGACTGGTCCCAGTACTACCACTTCATGACTGGTCCCAGTACTACCACTTCATGACTGGTCCCAGTACTACCACTTCATGACTGGTCCCAGTACTACCACTTCATGACTGGTCCCAGTACTACCACTTCATGACTGGTCCCAGTACTACCACTTCATGACTGGTCCCAGTACTACCACTTCATGACTGGTCCCAGTACTACCACTTCATGACTGGTCCCAGTACTACCATTTCATGACTGGTCCCAGTACTACCACTTCATGACTGGTCCCAGTACTACCACTTCATCACTGATCTACGTTAGGAGGATACTGTATATATTGTACTGTTTTAAGGTGGACATGAGATAAAAACACTTCATTTGACATCTAAACATTTACCTTTTTTTTTAATAAAACTGGTTGAAAATGAAAACTTTCATTTTTCTGGTTTTTCATATTAAACAAAGGAACATTTTTACTGACATGACCAATGAACAAAACAACTAGAATTATGTAACAGATTTTTGTTGCTGTTTATCTGTTTTGTTGATGTTTATTTATAACATAAAACAGCGAAGCAGTGATTGTGTTTCAGATATCTAACGTGTTTTATGTCTGTGATTTCAGCAAGGATTTAAGGGCTTTCAGGTGGCCCCTGAACGCCACGCTGCTGTGGTCCCCTTTCACTTTGGTGGCAAGGAATACATATTAAGTCACGGCTCAGTGGTCATTGCTGCCATCACCAGCTGCACCAACACCAGCAACCCATCCGTCATGCTCGGAGCAGGTGGATTTAGAAACATTCACTCATTATTGTTCTCCCAAAATGAATCCATGCATGGAACCTTTCATTTCAGGACTCCTAGCAAAGAAAGCCATAGAATGTGGTTTGAGTGTGAAGCCGTACATAAAGACCAGCCTGTCCCCTGGCAGCGGAGTGGTGACCTATTACCTGAAAGAGAGTGGAGTGATGGACTACCTGTCTCAGCTGGGGTAAGCTGCTCATTAAGGTTCATTGGCATTCATCTGTGTTGGACAAACCTAAAAACCTTTTCCTGGTGAATAGAACTCTACTAAGTAAGGCACCCAGTACTACTACCTCATCACTGGTCCCAGTACTACCACTTCATAACTGGTCCCAGTACTACCAACTAGAAGTGCTCTTTCTTGAACTAAGGTGTCTGATGTTTTTCCTGGGATCTGCTTACCCAATTCTCCAGTTTGGGGGTTACTGCCCAGAGTGCCTCGATGACCACGGGCACCACTAATGTCTTCACTCTCCAGCCTTTCTCAAGTTCTTCTTTGAGTCCCTGGTACTTTTTAGTTTCTCATTTTCCTTTTTCCTGATGTTGCCATCACTTGGTATTGCCACATCAACCACAACGGCTGTCCTCTGTTGTTTGTCCACCACCACAATGTCTGGTTGGTTCGTCATCACCACTTTGTCAATCTTGATCTGGATGTCCCACAGGAGCTTGGCTCTCTCGTTCTCAACCATCGTAGGGGATGTTACCCGCTTTGACCTTGGGGCTTCCAGTCCATACTCTGCACAGATGTTTCTACACGATGCCAGCCACCTAGTTGTGGCGTTCCATGTATGCTTTCCCTGCCAGCATCTTACACCCTGCAGTAATGTGGTGGATTGTCTCAGGGGGCTCTTTGCTTAGCCTACACCTTGTATCTTGTCTGGTGTGGTAGATCTTAGCCTCTGTTGCTCTGGTGTTCCTGTGCAGCCATGATGAGTGCCTCTGCTGTCTTTCAGACCAGCTCTTTCTAGCCATTGGTAGGATTTCTCTATACCCACTTCAGTTTTCTGTCTGTGGTACATCCCATGTAGAGGGTTGTCCTTCCATGATGGTATTTCCAGCGTCTGTTCCTCTGTTTGCCTTTGTCTGAGACATTCCCTGAGCATGTCATCTGTTGGGGCCTTATCCTTAATGCATTTATGGATCTTGGATGTTTTGTCCTGGACAGTGGCTCTCTCACCTAGGCCTCCTTCCTTACGGCTAGTGTACAGTCTCAACGTGCTGGATTTGGGATGAAACCCTCAATGCATGTTTAGGAGCTTCCATGTCCTAACATCTATGGTCTGTATTTCTTACTTTGGCCAGCTTATTATTCCAGCAGGGTATCTGATTACTGGCAGGGCATAGCTGTTT
Source organism: Nothobranchius furzeri (assembly GCF_043380555.1). Lineage (NCBI taxonomy): Eukaryota > Metazoa > Chordata > Actinopteri > Cyprinodontiformes > Nothobranchiidae > Nothobranchius > Nothobranchius furzeri. The sequence goes on from NC_091743.1 coordinate 87,608,529, forward strand.
ATTGCCGAGATCTTGTTCTTGCCGTTGAGATGACTTCTTATGACTTGTCTTACTTGTAGGTATTTGGCTGTGGCTCATTTCCTTGTGGCTTCATAAAGGTTGACATTTGCTTGTGGGATACCAAGGTACTTGTAGCTGTACTCAAAGTCTGCAATTGTTCCTTCTGAGAATGAGACCCCTTCTGTGTGGACTACCTTCCCTTTCTTTGTCACCATCCAACCACACCTCAAGTCCGAATGACATTCCAATGTCAGTGCTGTAGATCCTGGTGGTGTGGATCAGTGAGTCAATGTCTCGCTCGCTCTTGGCGTACAGCTTTATGTCATCCATAGTGGTGGCTGATTGTAGTTCCATTCTTGAGTCAGTATCCATAGTCAATCTTGTTGATTATTTGGCTGAGGGGGCTCAGACCTATGCAGAATATCAGTCAGGAAAGGGCGTCTCCTTGATATATGGTACATTTGATGGAGACTTGGCCTCCATCAAATGTACCATTATTAATTTATCTCTTCAATCTGGCTCTGTACGTTTTCAAACATGCACTTATTGAACCTATCCTTAAAAAAACAAGTTTGGACTAATCTCAGCCTAAAAATTACCCATTTCTAAATTACCCTTTATCTCTAAAATATTGGAAAAGGTTGTGGCGGATCAGTTACTTTTCTGGAACTACACAACAGTTTTGATGAATTCCAATCTGGCTTTCGTAAAAAGAATTCAACAGAAACAGCTTAGCTTAAAGTTTCCTGTGGCATCATGATGGCTGCAGACAACGGGGAATTCACGGTGTTAGTATTGTTAGATCTTTCTGCAGCTTTTGACACTGTTGATCACAGCACATTAATTAGCAGACTTGGTGACTCGGTGGGGATCTCTTGAACTGTTCTAGACCGGTTTAGATCGTACTTTTCTAACAGAAGTTACAGTGTCTGTATAAGCCAAATCATGTCATATTCTACCCATCTGTTCTGTGAGGTACCCCAAGGCTCTGTGTTGGGCCCACTCTTATTTCTACTATACATACACCCTCTTGGACAGATAACTGATTGTTTTCATAATGTCTCTTATCACCTATATGCAGATGATATTCAGCTGTACTGTTATTTTAAGGCAGTGATACTCAATTAGCAGCCCGCGGGCCACGTCTGGCCCGTGAGCCCTCTCTTTGTGGTCCCCAAACCCCGCACGCACCCTCCACCCCCATCCCCGACGGTCGACTGGGAGGTGTAGGATAGAGCTGAGGAAAATAATCAAATAATCAATGCATCGAGATGCAGACATAAACGATTCTGCATCATAGAAGAGTAGCCATAACCAGTTATAGTGGAATGTAGTTTTGTTATTTTAACAGCGGCACCAGCGTGGCATCGGGATCTGTCAGAGTGGGTTTTCTCCACATTTACCGGGTAGGAAACGTTGGTCTGCCTTTATGTGGTACTGCAGGGCTGAGCGCTGGAGTTGTGACTTGGCTGAGACTGAACCCAAACTGAATCAGTCGCGCTCCGCTCGATCTGATAGAGAGAGAGAGAGACAGAGAGAGACGGAGACAGAGAGAGAGAGAGAGAGACAGAGGGAGAGAGAGAGAGAGAGACAGAGAGAAAGAATCGGTGGACGCTTCTCCAAATACGCATTATTATTTTCATAATTTCATTATTATTTCTCCTGGAAGCGCTCAGTCAGACCGAGTGCTGTGATGTCAGGAGATCCGGTCTTGGGGAGGGAGCGGGGTAGAGTGACGGCAGCTGCAGCGTAAACATCTGTCTTTTTTTATTTAGGGACACGGAGAAGTTAAAACTAGAGAGAAACTGGGAGGAAGCTTTGGTTCATTTGAAGTTACAGGAGATCTTGTCTCCTATCTGCTCCTCCAGAGACAGCATGGACATGAGGGTTACATGTTGAGGGTCACACAGGACAGGTTAGTGCAGTCACACAGTCGAGCTGGAGGGGGACAGGTGTTCTCCTTCTTTATATTGCAAGCTTGTGTGTGCATTACAGCCAGCGATACAAGCAGCAGCAGCAGTGCCCCTTTAACTTTCAGGGCTCTACATGGTCAAGGTCCTCCCTATATTACTGAACTGTCAAAGCCTTACGGGCCATTCCCATCTGTACCGGGTCGGCCCGGGCCGGGTAGCCCCAGTCGGCCCCAGCCTGGCCCGGTTGATTCCACACATCCTTGTCTTAAGCCCATGTGGGCTGATTCTACCCACCAATCAGAGGCTTGCTCTAATGGAAGGTGTGAATGGGCTGATTCTACCCACCAATCAGAGGCTTGCTCTAATGGAAGGTGTGAATGGGCTGATTCTACCCACCAATCAGAGGCTTGCTCTAATGGAAGGTGTGAATTTGCTGTCAGCAGTAGGCGTGTTGGCCCTGGTCGGCCTGAAGCAGTACCCCTCGGGAAGAGGGCCGAGAATGAGCCTTGGTTGGCCCGGGAAAATTCCAGGCCACCCAGATATGTAAACAACCTACGCTACCCGGCCCGGGCCGACCCGGTACAGGTGGGAATGGGGCTTTATGCTCCAACCCGAGCCCTCAGGTCCACCCACCAGAACCTACTAGAAGTTCCAAAGACCAGATATAAAAGTCGAGGTGATTGCTCCTTCCAGACTGTTGCACCACGACTTTGGAATGATCTTCCTTTATCCTTACGTAGCATTGACAGTCTGGACACTTTTAAAAAACAGCTGAAGACCCTTTTATTTAAAGCTGCTTTTACCTAAACCTTTTATTTTCTTATTTTTACTCTAATTTGTAATCTTTCATCTGTTTATGAAATTTGATCCATGGGTGCGGCATTGAGTCATAGGCTTTCTTGTAATCAATCCAGGTCGTACACTGGTTGTTGTATCGGGCTTTGCAGTCTTGGACAATTGTTCAGTCTATCAGCAGCTCTGCCAAAGCCCTTCTGTGCTGTGCTCATGTATTGATCCATGTGCCCACTCGTCGTAGTCGCTATGATGCCTGACATGAGCTTCCATATTGCGGAGAGACAGGCTATTGCCCGATAGTTGGATGGGACTGTACCCTTGGAGGGGTCCTTCATGGTCAGGATTGTGCATCCTTCAGTCAGCCATTCAGGGTGAGTCCCATCCTTTAGAAGCTAGTTCATTTGTGCCGCCAGGCGTTCGTGGAGTGCAGTGAGCTTCTTAAGCCAGTAGACGTGTATCATGTCAGGTCCTGGTGCTGTCCTGTTTTTATACCTGAGACTTTTTCCTGAATGTCTGCCACAGTGGTGGATACTGGCCTCTGCTCAGGGATGTTGCTATTTGCATGCCTCCTTCTCCCAAATGCCCTTCCAGTACTGTTCAGTCTAAAGCCTTGGTGGGTCTACTCTGCTGTTATTACCCTGCCACTGAGAATACACTTTACCTGGTTGGGTCGAGACGAGCTGGTTTATTTGTCTGGCTTCACTGTCTCTTGTGTATCTCTTTAGGTTTCCTCCTTGTGCCTGATAGTTGCCTCATTTCTCTCCATGCTGCCTTGATTTTGGCCTCCAACCTTCTCTTCCATGGTGGGTATTGTCTGTCATAGGTGCTCTTGTTCTTATAGCCAAGCATCTCAGCTCATTGGTCAGTTGGCGTCGGGGGTACCTGGTGTTTATTCGTGCCATTATCCTATCAGTCGTGTCAGGCCTAGTCCACACGTAGCCGGGTTTTTTGAAAACGAATATCCGCCCCTCCAGAAACTTGCATCCACACCACCGCGTTTTAAAAACAAACTCTGTCCACACGTACCCGGATAAATACGTTGTTAAGGACATGCCAGACCTGTAGGCGGCAGTACTTCCCCCGTTCTTAACCTCGTCCTTCGTCTGTGGTCTTACGCATGGAGCAGTAATTCCGCTTGCAAAAACAAACAAGCAGAAAGCGCTTGGACAATTGATGGATCGGGTAGTGACAGAGCGCAGCTCTGAGGGCTTCCATGATGCCGGCTAGTGTAAACGCAGGTCGCACACGTGATGTCAGCATTTTTTGTCGCGGAAAGTGACGCTGCGGACCTTAAAACTCCGGTTATGTCCGTCCACACGCAGACACCCAAAACGGAGAAAACGCAGATCTTCACTTTGGCCGGAGTTTTTAAAAAGATCCGTTTTCGTGTGAAAAAACTCTGTTTTCGTGTGGATGACAGGCCAAAACTTAGAAAAATATCTACGTTTTGGCAGATCCCCGGCTACGTGTGGACAGGGCCTCAGTATCTGCCTTGTTCAGCATTGTTTCACTTATTGGGGCTTCGTACCCAATCTCTGTATGGGTAGATGATGTTAACTGCCTTCTGACCTTGTGTCCTGGCTACCCCTTGCCGTAGTATTTGTGTTGAATCTCGTCAATATCTAGTTGTGATAGCAGTTGCCGTTTGTGGATGTTGGAACACTGAGCTACTAGTTGTTTGGCTGTTAGTGTTGAGTGCGGGATTTGAAGTAACCATTCTTCCCGCATTCCTTGCATGTAACCCCTCTGACTAGGGTTACTGGAGTAGTAGCAGCATTCCAAGAGATCCAGGTTCTGGCATCTCGCCCATTCCCATCTTGGGCCATTTGCCCACTTTTCATCAGGGTGCTCTGGTTCCCCTGCACCTGACGCAGACCTTGTTAGGCCAGGTGACGTCTGAGCCGGCATCTCATTAATTTTGGTTGCTCTCATCTTGGTTATGAAGTGGGCAAATGGCACCAAGGGTCTTGCCTAAGGATCCTTGGTAGGCAATAGCATCAAGGGTCTTGTCTTTTTTATACTATTTTTATCCTTTACCATTCAGAACTTTGTTTAAAAGTGCTTTATAAATAAAGTTATTATTATTATAAACCTTTACTCCAAAATCAGCTTTAACAGACGGCTACCAGCCCCGTGCTGCCTAGACGACCTCCTGCTGGAGTGTTGGATCATTTCTTTCTGATTATTGGTGTAATGCCAAATGGAATAGAATAGAATACTTTATTAATTCTACAGTAGGGAAATTAACTTGTTACAGCAGAACAAACACTTAGAGCAAAGAAAGAACAGTAATAAGGCAAGGCAAGGCAGCTTTATTTCTAGAGCATATTTCAAACACAGAGGCAATTCAATGTGCTTTACAATTATCAGGACATAATATGAAAACAACATAAATACACAAACTAAAATACACACAGATGAATTACAGTTTAGAGCTAAATAAGGAGACAAAGTTACAGCGCAGATTACGGTGGAGATGACGCATGATAAGAAACGATGCTTTTAAATGCTGATGAGTACATGAGGGTTTTTAGTTCTGATTTAAACAACACTAGGGTTGGGGTAGATCTGAGGTCATGGGGGAGCTGATTCCATATGTGAGCAGCCTAGTAGTTAAATGCATCTCCACCATGTTTGGTTCTGACCCGTAGTTCTACCAGCTGATTGTTTCCAAGGGATCTCAGAGCCCTATTGGGTGTTTATACAGGAATGAGATCTGACATGTATTTTGGTCCCATGCCATTGAGTGATTTATAAACTAGTAGGAGCACTTTGAAGTATATTCTGTAGTTTACTGGTAACCAGTGTAGGGATCTAAGAACAGGAGTGATGTTCTCTTAGTTCTTGTTAAGACTCTAGCAGCAGCATTCTGAACAAGCTGCAGTTGCTTCACAGCTTTTTTGGGAAGACCAGTTAGGAGACCATTGCGATAGTCCAGCTGACTAGAAATAAAAGCATGAATACGTTTCTCTAAGTCTGGTCTGGACTTGAGACCTCTGACTCTTGATGTTTGATGAAGGTGATAAAACGCTGATTTAGTTAAAGCCTTAATATGTCCAGAGAAGCTCAGGTCAGAGTCAATGATAACACCAAGATTTCTAACCTGGGTATTTGTCTTTATTCCCCTGGAGTCCAGCTGAGCAATAACATCCATTCTATCCTTCTTGTTGTCAAAGACAATAACTTCAGTCTTGTCTTTGTTTAGTTGGAGGAAGTTTGACTGCATCCAGTCATTTACTTGTTCTAGACACTAACAGAGTGAGTCCAGAGGACGACAGTCACTAGGTGATAAGGCTAGGTAGATCTGGGTGTCATTAGCATAGCTATGATAGGCAATGTTGTTATTAAGTATGACCTGACCCAGGGGGAGCATGTAGAGATCCAGACTAGCTGTTGGCAAGCTAGTCTTGTTTGGTCATAAATACAGCCAAGTATCAGGGACAGCAGTAGCTAAGGAGGTAGAGCGGGTTGTCCTGCAATAACAGCGTTGACGGTTCGATCCTGACTCCCAGCAGAGAATGGTACTGTTGTGCCCTTAGGCAAGTACTTGACCTGCCTTGCCTGCTGGTGGTGGTCGGAGCAACTGGTGGTGCCATCTCTCAGCAGCCTCACCTCTGTCAGTGTGCCCCAGCTTAGCTATAGTTCAATGTATCACCACCAGGGAGTGAATGTGTGAATGGGTGGAAGACTGATTGTGTTGTAAAGCTCCTTGGGGGGTTCAAGAATTCTAGAAGGAACTATACGAATGCAGGCCATTTACCAAAGTATCATGTGTTTTCTCTTACTAGCTTTGAGGTGGTTGGCTACGGCTGTATGACGTGTATAGGAAACAGTGGTCCGCTACCTGATCCAGTGGTGGAGGCCATAACTCAGGTATGTGTGTTCTTTATATTTATAATAATATATATTAGAAGCTGCCTTCATTTCACTGCTGCATCGTACACACACACACACACACACACACACACACACACACACACACACACACCCCTCTTCGATAGAGACAAAACAATAGGGCTGCAACAACGAATCGATAAATTCGATGAAAATCGATTACTAAAAGCGTTGGCAACGAATTGCGTCATCGATTCGTTGTGTTGCACAACTCTTCTTTATGTCTGGACTTGCTCTTTAAAGAGCAAGTCAAGCCCTACCAGAGTCTAACTCCACTCTCACTTCCTGTTTGAAAAATGCAACAAATGCTGTTGCCTGGCAGACCGAGAAGGCGGAGCTGCTAACAAATACACACACACACAGGCTCACGACAGCATTGTGACATCATAATGTACCAGTTTACATCATAGCATACCTCTTAGCCAATAGCAGTGGCAGATTTAAATTAAAATACAGTGCAGAGTTTTTACCTGACAACGGCACAACACTGCCAGTTTTAGGCAGAATATTTAAATTTTAACTAAGATGCACTGAAGTGCCAAATTATTGACGACACGTGTCTGCAGCACGATTAGATACTCGTTTATTTAGTTTATCAGCAAAAAAAAGTTGATTTGGGGGTGACTTGCTCTTTAAGCTGGTTAACTTGGACCAAGCATTTTAGGTCACAGATAGGTGTAGCTTAGGGTCTCTGTCTATACACCTTATAAGACAATTTAGGTGATGGCATGTTGTTTTTCTGCTATTGAACTGTTTTCTAATAATGTTGTGTTTAATAAAGTGAAGGAAGGAGAGAAATAACGTTTCCCTAGCAGTTTTTAAAAATGTCCCTATGTAATCCGATTAATCGATTAATCGTGTCGAGACCCCATCCGATTCATTGATTATCCAAATAATCGTTTGTTGCAGCCCTACAAAACAAACATGTTCACTTTTTTAAGGGTTTAAATTAAAGAAAAGCATTATTCTTAGTTGAGGCACTTATGCTCCCTGTCTCAGGCGTCTGGCCATTCAACTCAAATAACAGAACCTTAAATTTATAACAAATGACCTAAACTGCACATTGATGCAAAGACGAAACAGAAAATGTCGTACAGCGATGAGGTATTCATGCTCTATTGCCCTGGTAGCCTTTACCGAGGCATTTATATTGCAGCTGTCTTGTCCTTGTTACCAGTTGTGTTGTTGGATAAGCTGACACTTGTTGGTCTTTCAGGGGGATCTGGTTGCTGCTGGCGTTCTGTCTGGAAACAGAAACTTTGAGGGCCGAGTCCACCCCAACACTAGAGCCAACTACTTGGCGTCACCACCACTGGTCATTGCTTATGCAATCGCCGGGACTGTGAGGATAGACTTTGAGAAGGAGCCCATTGGTGAGAATTGTCATACATAAACAACATGTTAGTAGTATTTGAACTTAAGTACTCCTCAATAAGCTGATGTAAGTCTGCCTCTGTTGTCCAGTTTAAAATACATCCAACCTGCGGATGTTTTTGCTCTCCTGATGCAACGCAGTAGCTCAGCATCAGCCTGCTAGCTAACATGTTCTTATATCAATATCAAGAGGAAACTGCCTGACAACACTGAAGTCAATGCGGAAGTTACAAAAATTGCAGTTCCTCGCTCATCCACTAGGGCGGCTCCAGAAAGGAGCAAGTTCCCTTTGACCCCCATGTTAAAAAGGCCAATTTTCACAGCAGAAATAAACATGTTTATATTATTTCTAAAATTATTTTAGGTTTTATTTTTTTAGGTTTTTGCTCAACTGCCGTTTTCTGGCTAAAAGCACCCGCCAAGCTCTGTTAGCTTCGTCAGTTAGCTCGTAGCTACATCGGCTCAAGGTTTGATGAGTGTCAATCATCTGCCCCCACCCTCACTTCCCCGCTCACAGCTCCGTTTATTTTGTGGGAGTGACGAAATGCATTACATGGCCAAGATGGTGGTGGAGAGAACCGCCCTCTGGGCTTTAGTTCAGCTCTTCAGAAACCTACAATGTCGGCACAGAGGTTTTTTTCTTTATGTAAACAGTCAACGGTCTGAATTCCCACCTGCCATTAACTGCATGAGGTTACGGTGTTGTTGTCTATGAATATGTGTAAGATTTAAATGACATGTTATTTAATAAGCCATAAGACGTAGGATTCCATAGAAAATATGAAATCAACCTTATGGATCTGTTGGGTTATTTTTACCAGAAGATTGGACCTTTTTATTGCAGGGATTAGATAACAGCTTCGTATTCACTCAGAGACAACAGAAGAGAGAGTCTAGTTTAAAAGTTTAAAGATTTATTACTAAACAAATTAAACTAGACTAACTTTAACACTAAATGTATGGTGTAACTAAGGTGAATGAGACGGAGAATGGTGTGATTCAATTCAATTAAAGTTTATTTATATAGCGCCAAATCACGACAAGAGTCGTCTCAAGGCACTTCACATAATAAACATTCCAATTCAGGTCAGTTCATTAAGCCAATCAGAAATAATGTTTCACACACACGGGGGGGGGGGGGGGGGGGGGGGGGACGTGTGTGTGTGTGTGTGTGTGTGTGTGCGTGCGTGCGTGCGTGCGTGCTCTGTCTTCTCCATCCCCAGTGAGTCGTGGAGGATGGCTGCTTATACTGAGCCAGGATTCTCTGGAGGTTTCTTCCTGTTAAAAGGGAGTTTTCCTCTCCACTGTCTCTGCATGCTTGCTTAGTTTGAGGATTGCTGTAAAGACTCTGACACTAGTCAGTGACTCGATGCAACCTGCTGGGTTCCTTATATAGGAAACTTTTTACTGATTGGCTTAATGAACTGACCTGAATTGGAATGTTTACTGTGTGAAGGTCCTTGAGACGACTCTGGTCCCGATTTGGTGCTTTATAAATAATCTGAATTGAATGGAATTTTCAAACAGAAGAATTACTACTGATTATTGAGCTTCTGATGCTTTGTGTGGTCTGTTCTCTGCCTTCAATGCAGCCACCAACTCAGAAGGTAAAGACATCTTCCTGAGGGACATCTGGCCCACACGCGAGGAGATCCAGGCTGTGGAGAGGGCTTTTGTCATTCCATCCATGTTCAAAGAAGTCTATGAGAAGATAGAGGTCAGGTCGAGGAAGCTTGAAATACGCTGTAACGGTTTGATTTGAGAGAATCTGACAGTAATGTGGGTCGCTGTTGCAGAAAGTAAATGAGCGCTGGAACTCTTTGGTGGCTCCTTCTGACAAGCTGTACACCTGGGACCCCAAATCCACCTACATCAAGTCACCCCCTTTTTTTGATTGTTTGGTAAGTAGGAATGCACACACACACACACACACACACACACACACACACACACACACACACACACACACACCGTTTAGATACTTTTGATTCTATTTTTTATTTATCTTCTAAAGCAGCTGGAAGTGTCTTTGTTGTGGACATTGTCCCTATTAGTGACAGTTTAAAGGCGTGGTTCACCAACAACCACTTTTTAATAAGTATTTCTGATTATAATGGGTCACTCTTAGTTTTTCCATGCAGACTGAACATGAATATGTTCTCATGCACATCTCCTGCATTAGCTTCTGGTAGAAAACAGATGGTGAAACCCTAGGATTTGAAAATTCTGACAACTACAAATGATATTCAATTAAATTCAATTCAACTTTATTTATATAGCGCCAAATCACGACAAGAGTCGTCTCAAGGCACTTCACATAATAAACATTCCAATTCAGGTCAGTTCATTAAGCCAATCAGAAATAATGTTTCCTATATAAGGAACCCAGCAAATTGCATCAAGTCACTGACACTAGTCAGTGACTTTACAGCAATCCTCATACTAAGCAAGCATAAAGCGACAGTGGAGAGGAAAACTCCCTTTTAACAGGAAGAAACCTCCAGAGAATCCTGGCTCAGTATAAGCAGCCATCCTCCAAAGCAGCCATCCTCCACGACTCACTGGGGATCGAGAAGACAGAGCACGCACACACACACACACACACACACACACACACACACACACACACACACACACACACACACACAGAGGAAGAAGAAATCGCATTAGAGATGATGCTAAAGATTTAGTTTCTAATAGAATTAATTTTACTTGTGAAAAATCCCATGAAGTCATTACTGCTGAGGGCTAAGGGAATAGATGGCTCAGAGCTATGATTCTGTGTGAGTTTAGCAACTGTACTGAAAAGAAATTTAGGATTATGCTTATTCTCCTCAATTAGAACTGAGAAATAAGCAGTTCTAGTTTGTCGAAGCTTATTTTTATGAAGCACAACACTATTTTTCCAGGACAGGTAGGCCTCCTCATGGTACATAGAGCGCCATGTTCTCTCCATTTTCCTAGAGTTTTGTTTTAAAGCTCGTAAATGAGAATTAAACCAGGGAGCCAACTTCCTGTCCCTAATTACCTTCTTTTTTAAAGGGGCAACATCATCTAATGCCACACGTAAAGAGGAATTCACATGATGAACTAAGGCATCAATTTGTGAGGGGCTAGAACTGAAAATATTGCCCTCTGTTACGTTCCTCTGAGATGCTGAGGACAGTAAAGATGGAACAGTTGATTTAAAAGACGCAACAGCGTTGTCAGATAGAGACCGACTAGTGAAATTTACTTTCATGTCTCGAGAACTCAGTTATAAAAAACTCAAAGGTTATCAGAAAGTGGTCCGAGAGGACAGGATTATGTGGAAAGATCGTTATTTCCTCACACTCTATACCATAAGTCAGAACAAGGTCCAATGTATGATGGCAGGAGTGGGTGGAGCTATGTATTCTTTGAGTAAAACCAATTGAGTCTAAGATATTACTAAAGGCTACATTGAGGCTATCATTTTCAATGTCCACATGAATGTTGAAATCCCCCACTACAATGACCTTATCAGTATTTAGCACCAAATCTGATAAAAAATCAGAGATCTGATCCAAAAACTCAGAGTAAGGGCCTGGTGGACGATATAAAACTACAAACAAGAGTGGTTTTACAGTTTTGCAATCTGGATTAGGAAAACTAAGAATAAGATGTTCGAACGAACTGTAACTATTAATTGGGAAGGGACTGATTAATAAGTCCGAATGAAAAACGGTTGCTACTCCTCCTCCTCGCCCTGTACTTCGAGCAATATGATGATTTAAATAATTTGAAGGAGTCGACTCGTTTAAGCTAACATAGTCCTCTTGCTGCAGCCAGGATTCTGTGAGAGAGAGCTGTTAACTTTATTTTCTCTCCGCCTCATTCAGACCATGGCGCTGCAGCCTCCAGAGTCGATAAAGGACGCTTACGTGTTGCTGAACTTAGGCGACTCAGTCACAACGGACCACATTTCTCCTGCAGGGAACATCGCCAGGAACAGCGCTGCAGCACGCTACCTCACCGAGAGAGGGTAAGAGAGCTCACCCCGTCATCTGCCTGACGGCTTTAACTGAACCAAGTCACTCGAAGCTTCAGTTCCTGTAGTCACTGCTGAGGGGCGGGGTCACACCTGGACAGGTCCTTCACAGAGCAGAATTCTTAAATCTATAAAACACGTGTATACTAGGGGTTGTATGACTTAATTTTTTTTTAAGTCGACTGTCAAGTAATGAAAATCGAGTCGACTTTGACTAGTCGTTCATGACGTCATACACCTTAAGCTTGGTTTATGCTTGACGCCTCCGCGAGGTTCGCACGGCTCCGCGCGGTGAAATTGCGTCATTTTGACAACCACGCCCCTCCACCGCGTCTCCGCACGGCCCAAAATTTCCGCATCGCACACCTAGGAAATTTTCTTACCACGCGGACGGTCGGACGCGGAAAAACATGGCGGACTGGCAAGAACTAGTATGACAGGTTCGTAAATACAGACATTTGTATGATTCAGCTCTCAGAGATCACCGTGATCAACATGTTGTTAATAATTCTTGGAGAGAAATAGCTCGCACTGTCGGAAAAGACGAGGACGCTGTTAAAAATGCTGAAATGCCATGTTGTAAACAGTAATTTCTACTTCTACTATGGTGTAGTGTTGGATGCATGCCGTAGAGCTCCATGCTGCCCCCTACAGTTTGGGAGAATATTGGCTCACCGCAGAGACGAGCCGCATCACCAAGCGGAAAGTGAATCCGTCAAGCATAAACCAAGCTTAAAGCGGCGCCGGGGGGGGTTGTTTGCTGGAGTTTTTGACAATTAAAATTGCGCCCACATATTCTAAGTTAAACACATCTCTTTTCACAACGGTAGTTTCTGCATCTTTACTGCTCCGCTTCAGCCCTCTCTCCCCTGCGCAGCAGCAGCAAACTGATGCGCCTGCAGCCTCTCAGAGTTCCTGCTGCTCTAAACTTTAAAAGAATAATTTCATTTTCTGTTCCTCACTTCTGATTACCTTCAGTGGTGTCTGTTTGTTGCAACCAGCAGGTACAAAAACTAACTTGTTTTTATTTGACTATTTTTCTGTCCTGCCTGTTTATTATCTTCCTGCATCTCCTCTCAATCCTAAAGAAAAACTGCTACCTGGGTTCATATATATTCACCTTATGAGTTACCTTTAAACTGCAGTTCTAAAAGATCTACCGACTGCAAAAACAGCGGAGTGCTTGCCCGCCACATCAGTGAGGTGAAGTTATTGGAGGACAAAACAGATGATGCGCCCCGCTCCACAGCAGCGAAACGCATCAGGCACAAATAAAAGACAGAAAACATAAAAGGAAATGAGCCGACATGAACGATCATGTGTTAAATTTGTTTTTGAGGTGGCGACACTTTAATAATGTTACTGTGGCCGTGCTCAGGATGCAGATGTCTGGAGCGCGTCAATAATCAGAGCTTTGCATTCACATGAGGGGAAGGTTAAATTGCAAGAGGGTAAAGGTCATAATTTGGTTAAATGTCCGTTTTACCGCGGGTGTCAGTACCGACGCTCTGGCACAGCGCATCGCCTCCCGACACGCAGGAGGGGCTCGTCACCTGCTGACAGCAGGCTGCTGTCTTGTTCTAAAATAAAATGTTTTATTTTATTTTAATTACCTTAAAAGACTCAAAGTCTCTTTTTACACTTTATATTTATTTAATCAGGATCGTTGTCAAGTCGACGCCAGAAACAATGAAACACAACTTGAATATCAGATGAACAACAAGGCTTTATTCAACCGGCATTCATACAAGTTATCAATCATGAACGAAACATTTCTCTTACCGTTGCTTATGGGTGGAGAGCTGAACACCCCAGTTAGAAAACGTAATCCATGATAGGTGAAGAACTGAACACATGTAATCCATGAACCTCGTCAGGTAGAATCCTTCAAGCAGCTCTAACCCCCCTGAGCCCTGCTCTGCTCCTTATACATTCCCTGATGTGCGTGCAAAGCTGCACACCTCCACCATGATTACCTTGATTACATCCTCATGATCACATTATGTTCGGCTCTACCATGATTACCCTTGATTACATCCTCATGATAAGTGTGATTGACAAACAGTAGTGATCAATAACTTATATAAAGCAATTATACAACAGATGACAAGTTCATTTTTATTACATTCCACTCTTGAACTTTTCATCTAATTTATGTAACATATCCATCACCATTTCCCCATCAAAACCAACGTCATTTATAACATACCTTGTAGTTCCACTTTAATTTTCATCGTAGTCTTTGCATTATTACCCAATTTATTTCTCTTCTTAATCGAATAACATACCAACAAATAATAAGATTACACAATGTTAGAATGCTGATTATAATTAATGCTGCAATCATAGGTGGAATTAACACTTTATTAGCGGTACTCGACATGCCTGTAAATATATCCCACCAATGATGAGCGGAAGCCTGTTCAATCAATGTAGCAACATGTTTTATTTCCCCTTGTGCCACAAGAGTAGACACCATGAGCCTGGAAAGGTTGGACCTATGAGAGTCAATCAATTTTGCCACTTCAGTGGAACCATCCAATGCGCATTTGAATCGTTCCAGTGAGAGTGTCCAAGGGGAGTGTAAAACCTCCCATTGTATCTTAGTCAGCCGACTAGATACAGTGTAATTACTCAACCAATAGGTCACGTTATTCCATTCCCACATATGTATACCCTTGAGACAACCTGAAAAGGGAACTGAAGGTACCTGTGGGGAATTGGTCATTGTAGCCACGCATAAGGTGTTAGGACCCACCTGCCAAAACTGTTCCTCTGGGGGTGTGACCGTCCAATCACAGAGTACGACCCTTGAATCAGTGAAACATGGATTGCTATGTCCTTTTACCAATGGGCAGGCTAAACCCTTATCAGTCTCATCACAGTGTTTTACTTCATATGTTCGATTTGTTTTAACATCCCACCACTCTCCACTAACATGGAGATACCAAAACCCTTTAGTGGTTATCACCGGCAGTATCTGATATCTACACACAGTCATTACTGATGTCATATTATACTGATCCCAGTATCCAGTACACATAGATTTATTACAAATCGTCATTTCTGCATGTGGCTGTAGCCATAATGAACTACTGATGTTCCATAATGTTCGCCATGCATGATAGTTATTACTCATTACCTGTATTTGAAACCTATTTCTTTGTGTCTCAGCATGAATAGTCTGCAAGGAACAGACTGTCCAATTACCTATGTGTGACAAATTATGCAATGCATCATAAATTTCATTCCAAAGCTTTAGATTCCATTTAAATACACTTTTCCACACATCACTTCCTTCTAACTGACTAGATACAGTCGAAGGCATCCATCTTGCAGTCTTGGTGACAGCTTGTGCGGTGTATTCTCCAGTGTTGGACAGCATAGTTCGTGTTACCTCATTGTCTGCTGTGTTAGCCAGACCATACAAAGTTCCAGTTCCTCCTAGCACGGTGTCATACCATGCTCGCCTCCTCCTGTTGCAAGGCGGAATAGGAGGGAATTTCACAGTCCATCGCACATATTCGGCTACCCTTATTTGTCCCATTTGTTGACAAGTGTGAACCAGGGGAGCTACAGCTGTCTGCGTAGCTCTAGCTGTGTCGGGCAGCACCCAGAATATGTACAAATAGGCGTGTCCTCCTGTGATTACAGTTCCATTCCTGATCCAGAAATCGTGATCAACCTTCATACTCCAATTTGTGCCATTTTGTATGCAAGTACCATTCCCCTGATGGTATGCACAGATGCGCGCTGCAGCATTAAAGGTTACTGTTGATCCTTGAACCAACACCCCCGGGCTGATCACCCTTCCTCGGAATTTAAGACATCCTCTGCACCGGTACATCTTACCGGTAGATGTTAGGTTTCCCAAGTAGCAAGCGTCATTTGCTCTGCATGTGAATGTGCCTTGAGTGCGGTTGGACATACTGCTAACCAATTCCAGATGGCCCATGACCCCTTCTTCCAACACTTGTCCTTCCGTGAGCCCCCAACAGAAATGTGCCCTCAGTGCGATGACAGCGAGGACATGGAGGACGATGACCAAACATCCGACACCACCAGGTCCGCGGAGCCCATCCATCGCCTCGACAAGGGTTCAATCCTTTTGTAGGGGAAGGGGACCCAGTCAACCACCGTCACTCAGACACCCGCCTATGGGATACATACAAAACTGCAGATAGAATGACAAGCATTAATTTTCTCTCCTGTAACATTTGTTTATCGGAATATTAATCCATTTTTCCTCTCCGGGGAACAATACACTTACCACAGCATCTTTTCCCTGTGCAATAATCTCTCCAGCTCTGGGAGGACCATTGAGCTGCTCCACCCACACTTTTGCCCCCGCAGTAAAGTCTGATGATCCAAACCCAGTTTCACCCCTCTGAGTGATAGTGGTAGGTTTAGTAATCTCTTCAACTTTGGACATTACACACCGTTTGATTACTAACTGAGCTATCTTGTCTCCTTTTTCCAGTACCAACGGTTCTTTACCTGTATGCTGACACACCACACCTATTTCCCCTTGATAGTCTGAGTCTATTACCCCAGCTAAAATGGTTAGACCCCTCAAAGCTAAACCACTTCTTGGACACACATGAGCATAAGTTCCTGGTGGACATTGAATTCCCAATCCTGTTTTTACCACTGTCACTTTATTGGTTACTAAAGTGATGCTTTCCAAGATTTTAAGATCTAATCCCACAGAGCCCGCAGTTGCTCTAACAGGGAGTTCTGCCTCAGAAGTTAGTTTCCACATTCGTATAGGAGGGTCAGTAGAAGTTGTTTCCCTTCCTGCCCTGGCAACCATTAGCATCAGTGGAGTAACTCCATCCCCCACGGGTCTGTTATTTAACTGATGTACTGCCCTAGTCAGATTTTCTCTCCATTTGTCCAAAGAATTAGTAACCGATAGTTTCCTTAGTTTCTCTTTCAGTAACCCATTCATTCTCTCAATGAGTCCACTAGCTTTCGGGTGATATGCTACATGATAGATCCATTCTACCGCGTTGTTCTCTGCCCATTCTTTGACCTTATTTCCAGTGAAATGGGTACCATTATCAGTCTGAACCTGCAAAGGTAGTCCATAATAGGTCTCTATTAATGACAGACATTTCAATGTAGCCTCCTGATTGGCGTTATGACACGGATGCACCACCAGTACCCCTGACACCGTATCCACGGCTGTGCATGCATACTTACAGTTTTTACTTTTTGGCAATGGTCCAATGAAATCAATCTGCCAACACTGTCCCGCTTGTTTACCTCGATGTATCTGTCCCTGTATATGTCGAGGGATTCTCTTTTCCTGATGTTGACAAGGTTCACAATCTTCTATGGCAGTTTTAATATCATCAATGATGAGATCTATTCCTCTGTCCCTCGCCCATTTCAATGTTCCCTGCACACCCCAATGTCCAGCAGTAACGTGAGCCCATTTGGCTAATCCAGGACTTGATTGTCTTACAGCCTGAATTTTCACTATCTTATCTACAGTCTGATTATGCAGGGATTCAGGATCATTGTTATTAGTATGAGCATCCACATGTAATACTGACACAGGAATATTTTGGCATTTCTCCCAAATGTCCTTCCATAGGTCAGCTCCCCAAACCTCTTTTGAATGTATCTTCCATTGTGTAGCATGCCAAGTTGGCATCCAAGTTAACATTCCTTGGGCTACTGACCAGGAGTCAGTATAAATACTTACTCCCTGCACCCCAGCCGCCATTATTACCATGTGTACTGCTTTCAACTCCGCCCATTGACTACTCTTTCCTGTCCCTGTGAGTTCCATAACTTGTTGTGTACCAGGGTTAAATGCCCCAGCCTTCCATTTCCTGGTTCCTGCCACATATTGACAGGAACCATCAGTGAACCAGGCTCGCTCCTGCTGCTCTGGGGTGAGTTCGCTCCATCTTACCCCCAGTTTCACAGGAGAATCCTGGATTGGTTTTACCTCAAAAGGCACTTCATCCATTTCTGGAACGTCTGCCACTTGCTCGTGGAGCATTGATACTCCTTTTTCTCCTGGTTTCATTCTCTCAGAAACATACCACTTCCATTTTATGATGCTAGCCTCTTGAGCTACCCCTATGCGGTGAGTTGTAGGATTGCTCATGACCCAAGTTAGAATGGGTATATGTGTTCTCATCATTACTTCATGCCCCACAGTTTGGGCTTCTGTTTCCAACAAAGCCCAATAACATGCCAACAACTGTTTTTCAAATGGAGTATATCTCTGTCCTGCATCAGGCAATTTCCTAGACCAAAAACCCAAAGGTTTTCTGCACCTATCTTGTTTTTGCCACAAACTCCAGTTAGCATAATCATTTACTGCAGAAACCTGTAACTCCACTGGTCCTGACAACATCTTCCCCAAAGAAACAGCTTGTTGGATTGCCTCTTTAGCTAGTTCAAATGACTGTTGTTGATCAGGCCCCCATTCAAACTGCTCCTTCTTCCGAGTGCATCTGTACATAGGCTGCAAGATCTGTCCTAAATGAGGTATGTGGTGTCTCCAGAACCCGAACAACCCAATATACCGCTGAGCATCTGTCTTATTCTGTGGTATTGGGAACCGTGCTATTTTCTCTTTAGCTTTAGTTGTTATCTCTCTTTCCCCTCTATTCCAGATAATTCCCAAGAACTTCACTGACTGTGCAGATCCCTGCACTTTCGCTGGATTTATCTCCCATCCATGATTCTTCATATGTGTTATCAGAAGTGGGAGCAATTGCTCAACCTCTTCTTTAGTGTTTCCCTGAATCATGATGTCATCAATGTAGTGTGATAGCAATATGCCTGATGGGATCTTTAAAGTCGACAGATTTTCAGCCACTATCCTATGACAGATTGTGGGTGAATGCAAATACCCTTGTGGTAATCTGGTGAAGGTGTACTGTCTTCCTTCCCATGTAAAGGCAAACTGTTCCATCTTGTCCTCAGGGATAGGTATGGTAAAGAAAGCATTGGCCAAATCTATCACCGCATACCATGTACCAGAGTGATGCTGCACCCTTTCCACAATCGTGATAACATCCGGAACCGCAGACGTTAAAGGAGGAGTATGTTTATTCAGCGCTCTATAATCCACAGTCATTCTCCATGAACCATCTGATTTCTTCACTGGCCATAAGGGATTATTCCACCGTGTGGTGCATGTTTTCAAAACTCCTGCCTCCAGATATTCTTTAATAGTGTCCGTAATTTCTTTCTGACCCCCAGGCAACCGGTATTGTTTTTGTGATACCACCTGTGTTGCTTCAGGAATGGGAAAAGGTGTCATTTTGACCTTGCCTACCAAAATGGTGTGGATTCTGTTTATACCAAAACAAAATCGACCATGTTTCAGATGAAGAGTCATTCCGGCCAATATATCCATTCCAATAATCCATTCCCTTGCAGGAGCCACTACTACACTGTAATTTCTAATAGGTTGATTTCCTATTTTTAAGGGCAAAGTTACTCCCTTTCCTACTAACATCTGCCCCCCAAGTCCAGTCAAAGGTACAATGTTTCCCTTTATTTTATCAGGATTGCCATGAATTACCGAGGCCTCCGCCCCAGTGTCAACCAATGCCATTACTGTCTGTACTGATTTTTTCCAATAAATCTGTAATTCCACATGTGGTCTGATATCATTTATTGACCATCCTGAGGCACTGGCAACAACCCGAGCTTGACCTTCATCCTATTCATCATCATGTTCCCTTCGGTGCTGTTTTTCCTTTCTACGCTTCACTGCCGCCACCTGATAACACTCATCTGAACTCTCCTCCTCTGAAGATTCCTTGGGAGGGGCGGAAGGTTCAGCAGGCTTCGACGCCACCTCCCTGATCACATTCTGCAACATTCCAGCCAATTCTGACACAGACATCCTGTCGTCCTTTTCAGGACAATGTCTGAACTGACAACGGACCTTCAGTCCCATTTGTCTGCATTTCTCCATCAATGCATTAGTGGGCAATCCATCAATCTCCTCAAACGGCACTCCCGCTTGTCGCAGTGCCCTCCACAAATCTGTTCTAGAGGGGCCCATTGCCCCCCCTTTACGACCCCTTGAACGTGGATCAATCCTGGGTTTATTTTCAGTTCTAGCTCCCTCTCTCCTCGTCTCAGACCAATCACCCAGCGTGGTGAGTTCGCCAAGACGATCTTTTATCGCGGCAAAAGTCTGGTCTGCCGCGCCAAACAACAAGCTGGTCACCATGGGTTTATAATGTGGTGGGGCATGTCTGATGAGGTGATCTCTAGTTGCCTTAGAGATGTTACAGTCCACCACTCCAGCTCCCCCGTTTCGAGCCACTTGCTCTCTAATAGTGAGTCTGGTGAGCCGCTGAATGGCATCTCTCACTGTCTGCCATTGCCCTTTAATCTCAGACCAGTCCGCCGTGGTAGGATAGATTACATGACATGCCAGAGCATATGCATCCCCCACATTGAAATCTTCATCAGCTGGCAATGCCCGGACTGTAGCCCGGTATTCAGCATTTATCTGTGCATCAGTACTTAATCCTGAAAATCTCATGGCATCACCGGCATCTATGGCTATATCACACGCGCCATCCTCCATAAGGCGATTAAGCCAGGAGTCAGTTGGTTCGCCTGGGCGCTGTTTCAGCTTCCCATTCATGTGATTTAACTCATCTTGTGAATAATCCTCTAGCGTTGTTAGCAGCCTAGGGGCGGGTTGTGGCTGCTGTTGTAACATCCTTTTTATATTACCCGCCTCATCGAGTTCCGGCCGTCCCTGATCATCCACCATATCTACCAGTATTGGTGGAATAATTTGCTGTTCTCGCCGACGCCTAGTAATAGGTCTTTGTTCTGACATCTTTATCCCCTGTAATGATGGATACAAGGGCTGAGGTGGTGGGTCAGGTTTAATCGCCCACTCCTCCTCCTCATCATCCCCCCAAAGATCCCCGTTCCATTTCTCCGGGTTCCAATCTTCACCAACATTCTTTACAAACGCCCGGATCTGAGCAGGACCTGTTCTACGAGGTCGCTTCTTTTCCTTCCTTTGCGCTCGAGACACAAAAGTCAGCGTTTTATCCAAAACATTCTGAGCATGCTTTAGCTCTTTCCCCATCACACACACTCTCTGCTCAAACTCTGAGCATGATTTTTCAACTTCTTCAGCATGGATTTTCTCCTGCGCCGCTCGCTCTCTACAACTGCTCAATTCTAACTCCTGTTTTTTCCATGCTTCTGCAAAAAGCCACATCATATCTCTCACTCCTGCCAGCGGCGCTTTTTCTTTAACTTCTATCCGCGTCAAACGGTCCAGCACCACGGCGGGGCTGACCACTCCATTTAACTCTCCCCACGGCCCAGGGCGTCCACCGCGCTGCCTTAACATATCACCAATGGTTCGGAACTCCTCCGTTTCCCAGCCGGGAATCGGCACGGGAATCGGCGTTCCCTCCCCAGAAGCACTCGGCTCCTTTTTGCTTCTCCAAAAACACTTCATTGTTGCTGGAATAGCTTGACTGATCCTGTTCGTGACGCCAAAAATGTTCTAAAATAAAATGTTTTATTTTATTTTAATTACCTTAAAAGACTCAAAGTCTCTTTTTACACTTTATATTTATTTAATCAGGATCGTTGTCAAGTCGACGCCAGAAACAATGAAACACAACTTGAATATCAGATGAACAACAAGGCTTTATTCAACCGGCATTCATACAAGTTATCAATCATGAACGAAACATTTCTCTTACCGTTGCTTATGGGTGGAGAGCTGAACACCCCAGTTAGAAAACGTAATCCATGATAGGTGAAGAACTGAACACATGTAATCCATGAACCTCGTCAGGTAGAATCCTCCAAGCAGCTCTAACCCCCCTGAGCCCTGCTCTGCTACTTATACATTCCCTGATGTGCGTGCAAAGCTGCACACCTCTACCATGATTACCTTGATTATATCCTCATGATCACATTATGTTCGGCTCTACCATGATTACCTTGATTATATCCTCATGATAAGTGTGATTGACAAACAGTAGTGATCAATAACTTATATAAAGCAATTATACAACAGATGACAAGTTCATTTTTATTACATGTCTTTTCCGAAGACTGCCTCTTGTCGGTCACGTCGGTTATGACGTGACAGCGACTAGTCAATGACAGGCATAAAAAGTCACTACAGAGCAGCGAAGTCGACTAGTCACTAGTTCATACAAGCCCTAGTGTATACGCTCTGTATGACACACACGTACACACACTAATTATAATGATCTGCTCTGATGTCATACAAAGCTCCGGTTTCATCTTCTCCCGCTCCTCTCTGGGTTTGTCTGACAGTCTAACTCCTAGAGAATTCAACTCCTACGGCTCCCGCAGAGGAAACGACGCCATCATGGCCAGAGGGACGTTCGCCAACATCCGGCTCTTTAACAAGTTCCTGAACAAGCAGGCGCCACAAACCGTTTACCTGCCAACCGGAGAGACGGTCAGACTGGAGCAGCGTCAGAGCGCCTCCATGTTTTTTCTGTCCATTCACACGATCTTTATTTATTAACCCTCCCGCTGTCCTAATGGGTGTGACCCCGCGAGGACAGTTGACCATTGAGCAGGGATGATGGTTTATCCCTTGGGTCCACGTGGCAGGGGTGAGGAGTGAGCATCACCTCACCCCTGCCACGTGGACCTCAGCGGGAGGGTTAACCCAGAATGGATCAATCAGCCAGTCAAACCTGATTCCATCCTCCTGAGGTGAGAAGTCACACTTTGTTGTTTCTTTGTTATCCAGCTGGATGTGTTTGATGCTGCAGAGCGGTACCAGCAGTCTGGTATCCCACTGCTGGTTCTGGCAGGAAAGGAGTACGGCTCAGGAAGCTCCAGAGACTGGGCTGCTAAGGGCCCCTTTCTGCTGGTGAGACACACAGCAGTACACCTAGTCAGCTGCTGCTCATCAGAAGTCGATCTTAGAAAGTCCGGTTGTGTTTTTAGGGAATCAAGGCGGTCCTAGCAGAGAGCTATGAGCGAATCCACCGCAGTAACCTCGTTGGGATGGGGGTGATTCCTCTGGAGTATCTCCCAGGAGACACAGCAGACAGCCTGGGCCTGACCGGCCGAGAGCGCTACACCCTCGTCATCCCTGAGCCGCTCACACCCCGGATGGTCGTCGATGTGAAGGTGAGCTGTGAACACACACACACACGCACACACACTCGAGTGATGTGTTGATGTAATCCTGAAAGTCTCGTCCTTCGCCCCACAGCTGGACACAGGAAGAACATTTAAAGTACGGATGAGGTTTGACACCGACGTGGAGCTGACTTATTTCCACCACGGGGGAATCCTCAACTACATGATCCGCAAAATGTCTCAAAACTGATGTTTTGTGTCCAAACGACAGCGGCAACGCTTTCTGTGATCTACCTGTGACCTGAAAAACCTCATCCACACATTACTCCCAGAACCGATTCATGCTCTTAATTCTTAACGATGCAGCTTTAGCTCTGATTGGAAATGGTGAAATGTGTGTGTTTGTGTTATGTTGTGGACATTAGAGCGTGTGTTTCTGCTGTCTGACCTGCAGGTGGCAGTAAAGGAAAACAAACACAAAGTGCTGATGAGAACTGGATCATTCTGCTGTCAGTTTCATATCATTAAAACTAGATTTACAAAAGCACCCTGACGGACCCTGACCCAGGCTCTGGTGGAGCAGGGGTCCAGATTAGACCCTAACCCTACACTCAGTGAGATGGGTTAAGTACTGGGATCACTGTACACGCGTCGCCATCATTCCACGGTTGTCAGTGGCAGCTTTATTGTCCGATTTTGTTATGAAATGATTGTTTTCAGTTCTAATACGGTGAATGTTTGCGTCACATTTTTCATGTTTATTAATCCAAAAGCATAATGCCAGAGTTTCTCCTGAAAAGAATAAACATGTCTTCTCCTGAGCTGTTCTTTTGTCATTCGGTCCTGTGAGAACTTATTTTAAATGTGTTTTTAAATCAGTTTCTAATGTGAACATTTAGTTTTCTGTGCAACCCCCGACAACTCTTCTCATATCAAAAAAGGACCAAATGAAACTAGATGGATTTATTTTAATAGGCAGCCTAAAATAGCCGTTTTAGTCCCATAAATAGGCTGCTGCTGAACACGACCCCCTCTGGAGTTTGTGTCAGGCGCTGGTGGAGATGAAAGTCAGCCACGAAGGAGCTCTCTAATGACTGAAACATGTGACACGAGGACAGGAAGGGAGAGTTTAGTCGTCTTCGCTGTTATCCCTGATGTTGCTTCCTGTTGTTCACTTCCTGTCAGCCAGCTCAGTCCGAACGAAGCACTTCTGCTTCCCACTAAAGAACGAGGGTAAAAATAGACCGCCGCTTCATTCTAGTTACTTCCATCTAACGTTTTTTGTGACTGTTTTGCCATCTCTACCGTGGTTAAATCTTTGCAGCTTTCTGTTTCCTCGAACGCATCACCCTGCAGAACCACGTCTGTCTGTGGGTGATGGTTTTGGTTTAGTGTCTGAGGCCGTGATGCAGACGCTGAGCCGATCTGTCGAGATGAAGAGGGAGCTGAGCCAGAAAGCCAGGCTCTCGATTTACCGGTCGATCTACGTCCCAATCCTCACCTATGGTCATGAGCTTTGGGTAATGGCCGAAAGAACGAGATCGCGGATACAAGCGGCCGAAATGAGTTTCCTCCGTAGGGTGGCCGGGCTCAGCCTTAGAGATAGGGTGAGGAGCTCGGACATTCGGGAGGGACTTGGAGTAGACCCGCTGCTCCTCCACATCGAGAGGAGCCAGTTGAGGTGGTTTGGGCATCTGGTCAGGATGCCTCCTGGACGCCTCCCTGGGGAGGTGTTTCGGGCATGTCCTGCCGGCAGGAGGCCCCCGGGTCGACCCAGGACACGTTGGAGAGGTTACATCTCCAATCTGGTCTGGGAACGCCTTGGTGTCCTGCCGGAGGAGCTGGTGGAGGTGGCCGGGGAGAGGACGGTCTGGAGCTCCCTAGTTGGGATGCTGCCCCCGCGACCCGGACCCGGATAAGCGGAGGAAGACGACGACGACGTCTGAGGCCGACTGAGGAAAGAAACTTCAGGGACGATGGCTCAGAGAACTTTAACATTATTAAGCATCAATAAACAGGTTCTCTGACACCTATCGTTATCAACTTCAGGGTCCTTGGGGGGGGCACCATTGGGTCCTTGGGGGGGGGGGGCACCATTCCAGTAATTAGCAGTTGCCAACATCACAGCTGAGCTTCAGACGGCATGTTGTGGAGTCTTATTTCCTGATATTTGGACATCTCGCCTCTGATTGGATAACAGCAACGCAACTCTACCGCTGACTCTGTAACATTGAAGTTTTATCTCAACAAATGTTTATGTTTATATATTTAGCAGATACTTTTGTCCAAAGCAACTTACAGGTGATAATGACACAAGCCTGGAGGAGCTTCTGCTGTGTGGAGAAGTTGCTAATGCTAACAGTTAGCTTACACTAGTTGGGACGTTCTCTGAAGATTCCTGGACACTAAAACAACAAAAGATTGGTGAGTCCACTGTGTGACGTATGGATGTAGTTTCTACAGCTGAATGAAGATAAGACTGAGATCCTCATCTGTGTCCCAGACAAGCTGGTTCCCAAAGTCAGAGACTCTCTTGGTCAGCTTGCTTCTCACACCAAACCCTCTGTCAGGAATCTTGGCGTGACCTTTGACCCAGCTCTCACCCTGGATTCTCATGTCAGTTCTCTTGTTCGCTCTTCCTTCTTCCATCTCAGGAACATTGCTAAGCTGAGTCCCATTCTGCCCCGCTCTGAACTTGAGACAGTTCTCCACACCTTCATCTCCTCACGCTTAGACTACTGTAACTCTCTTTTCACGTGTCTGAGCAGAACCTCCCTGAACCGTCTACAGGTGGTTCAGAATGCCTGTGCTCGGCTTCTGACCAAGTCCTCCAAACACACCCACATCACCCCGCTTCTCCTCCAGCTTCACTGGCTGCCAGTCAACTTCAGGGTTCATTTCAAGATCCTGGTTCTGGTCTATAGGGCCTTACATGGACAAGCACCATCTTACATTGGTGATCTTCTCAGTCCCTACACCCCCAGCAGGTCCCTGAGGTCCAGTGATCAAAGTCTACTGGTTGTGCAGCACCAGGCTAAAGGTCAAAGGTGACAGATCATCTGCTGCTGTGGCCCCCAGACTCTGGACCTCCCTCCCCCTGAGTCTGAGACCAGTGGACTCAGTGGTCTCCTTTAAACTCACCTGTTCAGGCTTTGGTGGGACCTTCATCACCACCCTCTCCTTGTTCTACTAGGACCAGGCGGAAAACAACCACTTGTGTTTAAGCCTGTTTCCCATTAGAACCGTCCAGAAGCTCATCCTTTGGCTCTGCTGCTGCTTGCTAACGTGTGATTGGCCGTTCCTGCCACTTGTGTACTTGACAGTTCTGCATTCCTGACGTTGCATAAAAGAGCCTCTAGGTTGTAGTTTTATACATACTTTTTGTACACTTACTGTAATGGCTTGTGTAAAAATTAAAACGATGATTGTTGCTATAGTGATAGTTGGTAATGTGTAACGTCAAAAAGGGTAAATTTTCACCCATATATTGACCAACATAGTGACCTTTCATCTACAGCTTGAATCCACTTTCTGTGTGGCCTAACGGAACCAGAAGGTTCTGTTCAGCACATGTTGACATTCCATGAAGACAACACGTTCAAACAAACATCCTCTCCCAAGGTCCTACACTCTCTGCATGAAAGCCAGACGTCAACATTCTTCACTCTGAATAAGGCCTAGTCCACACGTAGCCGGGGTTTTTTAAAAACAAATATCCGCCCCTCCAAAAACTTGCATCCACACCACCTCGTTTAAAAGAAACTCTGTCCACACGTACCCGGATAAATACGTTGTTAAGGACATGCCAGACCTGTAGGCGGCAGTACTTCCCCGTTCTTAACCTCGTCCTTCGTCTGTGGTCTTCAGCAAGGAGCAGTAATTCCTCTTGCAAAAACAAACAAGCAGAAAGCGCTTGGACAATTGATAAAGCGAGCGCAGCTCTGAGGGCTTCCATGCTGTCGGCTAGTGTAAACACAGGTCGCACACGTGATGTCAGCATTTTTTGTCGCGGAAAGTGACGCTGCGGACCTTAAAACTCCGGTTTTGTCTGTCCACACGCAGACACCCAAAACGGAGAAAACGCAGATCTTCACTTTGGCCGGAGTTTTTAAAAAGATCTGTTTTCGTGTGAAAAAACTCCGTTTTCATGTGGATGACAGGCCAAAACGTAGAAAAATATCTACGTTTTGGCAGATCCCCGGCTACGTGTGGACAGGGCCTCAGTGAAGTTTCCATGACTTTACAACTCATAAGTTCAATCATCATATGTGATGAATGAACAAGATGTTTAAATCAAATGTTTGAATATGATCCACTTGTATCACTGATCACTATGTGTTCGACGTGACAAGTTAATCATCATCTGCACTCGTACACATCTTCATAAGATACAAGTTAAGGTTAAGGTTCACCTCACATAACGTTTAAGGATTATTTATTCACAGTGCTCAGAATCTTGCGTTTGAAGGAAGGCGTGGGATTCTGAGGGATGTTGATAAATAATCAGAAACGTTTCAAGTTCTGATTTGCCAGAAATCATAACACTGTGGTTTATTAAAACAGGATTTACTTCCCAAATAATTCAGTTTCCAGCTGAAACCCGATTCGGCCAAATCGGGAAAGAAGCCTCTTTTGAAACCATCTTCTCTGACCTCCTGTCCAAGCCTCTTTGCAACGCTGCGGCTGATACCAGACAACCAGCTTGTTACGGCCCAGGGCCATTTGGGTTTTTTTCCCCTCTATGTGTGTGTGAGAGGAGATGCAGCACCTGTCTCCCATCTCACTAAATTGCCTCCCAATTAGACTCTCCCAGCTGATCCTGATCCGCTCTGCCAGCAGCATAAAAGTCAGCCAGCCCTCAGTTCAGGGAGCAGCAGGCCTGGGAGGTTCTCTCTGGTCTGCTGTCTCCTCAGCAGCGTTTGGTTTTGTTATAGTATTATGTGACAACTTTGGTGGGTGCTTAGGAAACTCTCTCTGTTTAACCGTCAGCCTTTTTAGGTGTAAAGGAAACTTTCCCCTTGCTTTAAATAAGACATCACTCGGTAAAAAGGAAAGTATGTGATGGTCTTTTGTAGTTTGGGTATTAATTTGGTTAATATGAGAGTTTTGTTGTTACTCGTTTTGTGTTGCTGCTGATGTGTCTTGTTAATCTGTGTTTTGTGTTTATATTTATGTAAATAAATATTGTTTTGATACTTTTAACACGAGAACATGCGTCCTCAATTGTGACCCCAGGCCCCCTGGACAGCCTGGATCGTGACATCAAGCAAACATCAACCAACGCAAATAAGCATTCCAGCTTCCAGCCTTCACCTGGAGGGATCTCCGACTGGAAGGGTCCTATCGGAACGATCTACGGGTTCCTGATATCAGAGCTCACTCCACCGGCAGTGACCAACGACACCCCCCCCCCCCCCCCTCCGGATCGAACGAGAACCTCCACACCAAGGGTGCATAGTAGACTTTGCACGACAGATTGTGTCTGACGCTGTTTTTAATACACAACTCTCTAGTTTATAACAAACAACACCCAGAATTCACAATTTCTCTCGGATACAAAGAACAGTTGCTTCAACATCTAGTTTCCATCACAACACCTCACATCCACCACACCACATCTCATTATTCATATCTTGTTAAGAATAATTATTAGTTTAGGAAAAATAATTAAATTCATTTATAAACTATATACTGACTCTGTCTGAATTAATACGAAGTGTGTTTATGATCCCTGAAAAAGCAAAGAACCCTAGAATCTTCTGATTAAACATTCAAGGATCAGATTGATTTTCCATATAAATATGAAAAATCAATCTTATTGGTCATAATTAATGTTTAAAAATTGCTACATATTAATTCCAACATTCTTAAACTGTTTACATTTTTGTTTAACGGTTTGTGTTTTTCAGCAGCATGCGTCTATCAGCTGTGCAAACCACCGACCCCTCCCTGTGGCAAACTTCCAGCATCTTATCTGTGAACACTACCAGTAAGGAAAAGATGCATTTGTAACCATTTCTAGATCTTTATAAAATAAGTACAGCACGGTCAACACCTTGTTGTCATAACTCTTTATATTAAAGTGATCTGTCCCAAGTGAGCTTCCATAGTTTCACTAATTAAACCTCAGAGCAATAAAATGAATCATCAATGAGTTAAAGTACAGAAGAAGTATAAAAATAATTGTGAGGACCAATTTGGAGTTGACACCTCAGTGGGGACATGTGGCTGGTCCCCACTGTACAACACCCCCACCCCACCAATCCTTGGTGTCAGAGCTGTGGTGTGATAAACTGTTTTTTAGTTCAGGTTAGGAATAGCTCAGTAGTTAGGGCATGGGTAGGCAATAGGCAAAATGCATGCAGTAAACTGATTTGAAGTCAAATGTATTTATTGTATTTTTGTTTTGCACACACACCCCTCCCAGCCATCAGCACGGTAGCGGAGGGCTGTTGGTGTGGGCTGGTGTCACCACCACAGATGTATCTAGGGCGTCTTGCAGACCTGGAGTGTGAAGCAACGTGAAAACCTGGCAGGGTTTTAAAAGAGGAAGGCAACTTCCTGTTACTGCTGCTAAACATGACTCAGCAAAGCAGGAAGTAGCTAGATTATGATCATGCTTGTGTGTGCTCTTGTGTTTTATTAAGATGCTTTATTTACAACTCGATAAAAAGTCCATTTTAATTTATTTATATCCAGAAATAAGAAAAGTAGAAACATCTTTTGATGTCTTATCATTTAGCATTTATTGCTGTGCTTATTAGCGTTTTTGCAGAGGAAATATTAATGCTTCACCATCACGGTTAACAGCACGGTCATGTCACTGATTATGTACAGGCAGTGGGCAAAGTTCAACGTGCTCTCAGTGATAACTTTCATCTGAAACCGAGCCGAGTCAGCGTGGAGAGCCGGAGTCCCTCGGCCTTCTGGCTTATCGGTCTGTTTCACTGCCTTTACACTAAAGAAAAACATGTCAGAATATGAAAACGCAGGAAAACAATGTTTTGTTGTCCTTCAGCAGTCCTGATGGTGTTCTGCGCCACATGCAGAGAAAAAAAAAACATCACAACTAAATGTTTGTCCGTGGACCAAACCGGACGGAACGGTTTAAAGTTCTCGCTAAATTTTAATTGTTAAGATTTATTATTTAATGTCTCCAAATAAATAAGAACTTCAGAACAAAGAGTAGGGTGATGGAGACGAGCAGCAGGTGAATGAGCAGTCTGCCGGGCGAAAGCTGAGACGAGTGACTCCTCCCCTTCTCATTCATTCTTCATGGCGCACCACTCTGGTATCGGATACTTTTACTCAAGTTTCTGTTTTTATAACTTTGAGGCCATTTGCTTCCCATTTTTGTTGTTTTAAGTGCTTGAACAGTCTCACGTAACGATACTGAACACGCAGCGCTGCATCACATCTGACCTGTGAGGGCTTTCTAACATCTACTTTAACCATCGTTGCATCACATGCTCTTGGGTCCATGTTTTAGACCTGTTAATTCCATGTAGGACTTGTAATACGTGTGTTTGCTTCAACTCAGAGCTGAAATGCCCAGGATCATCTTGCCGTGTGATGATTTGGTCTGGAGCTGAAACCGTCTGAACAGAAACACCACTCTGGGACAGGAGGGACGTGTACCACCAGAACTCGGTAGTGTGAACATGCACAAAGTTCAGACTTCACCAGAAACACAGCAGAGGAGGAAGGGCTGGACATGCAGATTACTAAAGCAGGAGGCTCATTTGCAAATATTTGAATTATTCAAAACATTAACAAGAGTGTGCTTAGATTTACATCCCTCCTGTGTAATGTTGGGACGCAGCGACATCATCTCTGTCAGAGTGTCCTATAGAGCTCCAGACATCACGTGACTCTCGGAGAGTAGACGCCATGTTGGCAGGCAACAAAGGTAAACAAAATGAACGGGATCGGCTTGGATTTTACTTGGTCGGAGTTTACTTCACACTTTAAAACCGAAGAAATCATTTTATATAGTCAGAAATTAAATAGACTAAACATCTCCGACCCTTACCGTGCCCCTGGGATACTTTTTAAAAACGCCAGAAGCTGTCGGAGCGGACCTGGCCGGGGAACGCCTTGGGATTCCCCGGAGGAGCTGGCCCAAGTGGCTGGGGAGAGGGAAGTCTGGGCCGCTCGACTTAGGCTACTGCCCCCACGACCCGACTCTGGATAAGCGGATGAAAATGGATGGACAAATAACATAGATTTACATGTAAGTAGTTTAAATAGAGTGCTGTGCTGTTTGAATGTATAAACTGAACTCCAAGAGAAATCACTAGTCTGATTTTTTTCCGTGAATAAAATAAATATGTCAGGCAGGAGCGTCTCAGGATCTGTCTGAGATCTGTCTCGGTGAGACAGATAATAGCAATCTAAAGTGCTTTTTATGTGTGATCTGACAATTGATCAACCATTGCTTATAAATTAAATACAGCTTAGCCGGTTAATTGCTGTGATTATAAAACACGTAAAAGGCAGCACGCAGAACTCACGAGGCAACGTTTTACGTGACGTTTACTTGTTGCTATGAGTAATAAGACAGAAAAAGCCACGCCAAAATAAGTTTAGGAAGCCCACTAAGAATCGTAATAAAAGCATTTAAAATAAATACCATACACAGTTGAGGAAACGTTGGTTTAAGTACCTGATATGAAGCGGTCGCTGCATAAGCGAAAACCTTTACTCTTGGGATCCCACAGCTTCATTTTCAGCCCGGTCACTAGCGCGTTTTATTACAATGATCCAACGTTTGCGGCGCTCCGGATCTTGGGGAATCCTATAGATGGCTCATTCCTTATGTCGTCCGCGTCTGTTCTGCATCCTGGGGCACAACAGGAATCTACCACATTTTCCCGTTTGAGTTTTCTGACAATAACAAATAGTCCAGCTGCGGGCTTCTGCCTGCCAATATGGCGCCGTTTCGATTTGAACTGTTGCATGCCGGGAGAAGTGACGTCAACTCCCGGAGCTCTATAATCTAATAGTTTATATAAATACACACATAACTGAGTCCCGCTCCTGCAGAGTTAATTTTCAAACAACGCTAAGTGGAATGTTTGTTTTCAAGCTCTTGTTTTGAAGGGAAACATCAACCCCTCTCAGTTATGAAACGAGCATCATTATATCTGTACTAAATCTACCAGCTATAATAAACTATCTAGAGTCCAAAGTCCGGCTGAAATGTGTGACGATGAAATAAAACATCCAGATAAAAGGAAAATAATTATCAGTGTGATTTATTCAATAAAATTCAAGTAACACATACTATAGTGCCATTTGATGACTCAGTTAACACAAACAGGTTTCCCCTCTTCAGCTTCTCTGCCCTTCATGAGAGCCCCTCTGGAGGCGCCCCTGAGATGATCATTAAGATCGACTGTCAGTGAAACGTTCACACACCGGCTCGGTTCCTCTCGGAAACAGAACTGTCAGCTGAGCTAACGTGAAAACGAGGTGTGAAACCTTTAAAGTGCACCATAACAGCATGATCACAACCAGTCATTCATGTGTTCATTCTGTTTCTCATTCTGACATAAACAACGCCACAGATCCCACCTCTGATCTTCCTCTTGTGTGCAAGTGGGTGCAGATAAATGTGCAGATTTCCAAACATCTCTAAGGTTAACATGAATAGCACTTAATGCCAGTAGCACACAGATAACGCGACACACCAGATAACGTCCTCAACAGAAAACACTTCCTCTGGACTCATCCCCCTCCACACAGACAGACGGGTTCGGTTTCCAGATAAAAACAGTCTGGAGCCGCGGAACATCTCGGAACACGACTTCTGTTGAAGGTAGAAATTGTAGAATTCGCTGAGTGGAAACAGATGTGCGGCTGAATGTGCCCGCAGAAATAAAAGTGCCGTGGGTCGTCTCAGTGGGCCACAGGAGGGGTCAACAGCAACAACCCGGAGAAGTAAAAACGTCTGCCCATTCCTACCACATTAAATCATCAATATTCCACTCTTACGGGAGATTCCAAAGTGCTGCAGGTTCCTAAACACAAACATAAAGCTTTGCTAATTACAGTTAGCTTACAAAGCTAACGCTACAGTCACTCTTTCCGTTTTCAGCTAAATGACGACGTAAACGCAGAATCAGAACCTTTAGAAGATGGGAAATGACATGAAATGATTCTAGAACTCATTGACATCACCGATAATAAGGCCAGGCCTTCTGTTGTGCAGCTTTTAAAAAGAAGCTAAGCTAAGCTAAATACTTCTTTTGTCTAACGCCATCAGATTGTTACTGTCAGGCTGAATCGGTGGAGGTTCTGCTCCTCTGAGACTCTGACCTGTGTCAGCAGGTCAGAACCAAACGCCGAATGGAGGCTGCGTATCTGCTACTACTCATGTAGTACAGTAGTACTTTCTGCCCCTACAAAACGCATCTGATCTACTTTCTGACTTACTTCACATTCAGTCAGTTTAAAGACACAACGTTTTGTCTTAAACGTGTGAATGATGATTAAGAATCCAGCCGATGAAGGTACGATCATCTCTCCACTAACAGCTCATTTGATTTGGGAGGCTGCTGTGCATCGTACAACAGGGCCCAGCTCTGAGAACGGCAGCCGTAGTTTCAGTTTTCACGATGCAAGCCCTCGCGGTACAGCTCCATGTGTTCAGGGTATCTGCAGGTTTAAGGGAGCCAAATTTAAGACTTTTTAAGACCTTTTTAAGGCCACTATGACCAAATTTAAGCTACTTTTAAAATTATATTTAAGCTATAATTTCCAGCTATTGCCTGGAACCGGTTCTAACCACGTCGCAAACGTGGGATTAGCCATCCAGTTACCATTAAACTTGCACTTCCCCATGGCGCAAGCTCCCACTAGCTTAACCAGCTAATGTGCTCATTTAAAAATAGTCCCCTTTCACAACCAACTGCATGTGTACGGTTCCGCTTACGCCAACATCGTACACAAAAATGCTGAACACTAACTAGAAATTCGCGAAATTTTATAGAATTAAAAGAATCTTGTTTAGTGGGTCTTTGGTAATTTAAGACCTTTGGAAACTGTATTTAAGGATTATTTGTCATTTTTAAGGATTTTTAAGGCCTTAAATTTGGAAAAGCTAATTTAACCCTTTGATGCATAATGGTCACTACAGTGGACAGGTACCCAAAATTGTTATTTATTTTTGCTATTAAGCACAGCTGTTGAAGACTTTATTGCATGTGAGCCCCTCTATTTGGACTTCAGCAAGTCAAGCCAACATATTTCATGTTCAGAATGCACGCTGTCCACTGAGTTGGACATGTAATAATTTGTAAATTATTAAATGTTACAAAAAATATTAGTTGAAATTTGTTTCATTCACACCTAAAGATGAATGAAAAAAATTGTTCAAAAAAATCATGGTTGAAGATTTCATAATTCATGCATCAAAGGGTTACGACTTTTTAAGGACCCACGGATACCCTGCGTGTTGGCAAAGAGCATCCGTCTGTAATGTGTGAGCACAAAGCTCTAACTGGTCTGAGATCATATTTTCAGTGAAAACACTCTAACATCAAGAGCAGACTACCCCCCCCCCCCCACCCCCCCAGCAAAAGATGCATTCACTGCACCATGTTCATGTTTCACAGCTAACTAAACCAACGCGGTATTAGCGGGACATCACGATACACTTTTAAAAACCGTCGTTGTAAAAGTAAGCATGGCTTTTTAATGACTCAGCTAGTTTGACCGGCCCCTTCAAAGTGCTTTACAGCCAGACGGTGCAAGGTCTCAGCTGTCTCTGTGGATAAGGCCTTCCCGTGTTCTCTTGCAGGGGAAGAGGAAATGAGAACGTCGAAAAGTGTTCCTGAAACTCACAGGAAGGTGAAGTGGCACTAACAAAGTTCACGGCGACAGATCCATCCGTCGTAAAACCATGGCTTCAGCTCAAGTCGTAAAAAAGAGGCTTGCAAAGCTACAGACAGAAGCAAAGTGCAAAGGAGATTACGGGGAAATGTTTTTAAACCACATGGCCAAGAGGTTAGAATGACGTGCTCCGTCAGTCCCTGTAGGAAGCTAAATCTATTTTCTGCTCGGCCCAGAGAGATGCTTATTATCCCCACTAGTCAGACATCCTGTTGGAACATGCTCGAGCAGCTCCAGGGAAAGAAAAAAAAAACCTGGCAAGGTCTTTCAAGATCCACTCATCCAGCTCCTAGTGTGATGTTTTCATGAATGCTTGAGTTTTGGTCCAAATCGGTTGGAACACTTAGACTTTTTTCTTGTGTGCGTCTCGTTGCAGTATGGCTCTGTAGGCAGGTCCAAACCATCGCCACGATGACAGTTCAAACCACATTTAAACAGTCCCTTTGATCAGTGGCATTTCAAGTGCTTCTGGAGGTGCTGCTTCTCTAGACGGTGTTTCTGGGGTCCGTAGATGCAATTAGCATGCCAGGAGAACCACATGATGATGGAGATAATGGTTGTCTGCAGGAGGAGCATCACACCATAAGTGGAAGCAATGGTAGGTCCAGGTAGACGTGAGGAGGGAGTTGGAGGCAGCAGCAGATCTGGACTGAGAAGGATAGCCCTCACCTCGGCTAGGATCATGTGAAGTTCATCCAGGATGGACAAAAATGTGCAGCAGTGGAACCACTGGTGACTGTGGCCCCAGATGTCGAAGCGGCCTGGGGCCAGCCGCTCAGGAACCTTACTGATGTTGAATAGCGCCGACACCAGCAGCCAGACACAGTGGCGGTAGAAGAAAGTGGACATCGGAGCGGAAGCAGCAAAGGAGGGTGAGGTGTTGGAGTAAGGTGATGTGGTGATGAGGCGGTAGAACACAGGCGTGGAGGAGATGAGGAATGGGAGGAGGAAAACCAAGGTCCGTATAATGTATCGATGCTCCCTCCACCTCTGACGGGTATTGCAGCAAGATAAGACGCAAATGATTGCTACGACACATGCACAAGGCATGTAGAAGGTCTCAAAGAACATACTGTGCTCTGGCATTGCATAAGATGCAGGACGTTGATCAGGCTCATGGTTCGAGCCCAACTGGGAACTGTTTTGGCCTCCTTTCGCAGCTATCCCCGCCCGAGGATGGATGTAGTAGTAGTACGCCAGGGATGAGCCGACTGTGTAGGCACTGATGGTGCCATAATCCACAAAAAAGCAAACCTCTCTGACTACCAGAGACATTGAGTTCAGCAGGTGGGCCATGCTGCTGGCCATCAGCAGACAGAACACCCCGATAAAGTAGGTCCACAGTGGATAGAAGAATGCGGCTTCAGCATCAGGTGCGCCATCCCATCCAAACACCTCCACAAAATAAAAAGCAAAAATAAAGACAGGCAGGAAGTGTGTCCAGAAGTTGCCCGTTTCATTGGTGGGCCTGAAGGCTGACCACAAGCAGTCCCTCAGGCTGTAGTTAGGAAAGCGGTAGCCGGTCAGGATGAAGTTTTCTGTAACGCGAGGCGGCACGTCCGTGTGACTCACGAGAGCCAACGGCTGACCACAGTTCACGAGCATAATGGCTACACACGTACTGTCACTGTGTGTGTGTGTGTGATGCTGTTGATCACAACGTGTAACAGGATGCAGCTGGTTTCCTATAGGTGGGTAAGGCTGTACAGATCCAGATCCATCTGGTCCACTCGTTCAGGTTTCAGGCCTCAAGAGCAGCCGGCAAACCCAAAAGGCAGAGCGAGCACTTGACCCATCAGCACGGAGAGGATGGCAGCAGTTCTCAGACAACTGGGCCTCTTTGGTTTTCACTGTGGTCCAACAGTCAGCTAAATGTCTACTTTTACACAGTTGATCTTCCTGCTGCCTTATTTTGCGTAGAACAGCAGAAAATGATCTTTGCTAAACTGTTTCCTCACTCAGGTGTCTTGTTTTGCATAGTTGTGAAGCAGCAAGTAAAAACGATGCTCCCCTTTCCCAGTTTTACCAGGCTGAAGAGCTCATCAGAGGCTTTCTGCTGGATCCGAGCAGCAGAGATGCGTCCATTAAGCTCCGTGGTATGTAGGTCATGCTTCTGCAGGCTCCTGCTCCTCCTGCCTTCGGTCCCCAAGCTTGGATCCAAGTCCGACGTCCGGTTCCTCCAGCCGGCTCGCTGCAGTGAGAAATAAATCCATTGGTAGAGGGGGAAACGCTGGGCGCCAGAATGAAGTCCTTCAGAGCAAGGTCACTTAAAAGCCGCCTCTTCCCGCAGGAGTCACGGGTCCAAAGCTGCGGTGGCAGCTGACGGAGAGCCGGCACCGCGCGAGGCACCCGGCATTTCTACTGAACGCGGAGGAACGGGAGGCTGAGTGACAGGTACACCGTCAAGGTGAACGCGCCACGGCACTGCGTTTCCTGGTGAGACTTTCAAAACAAAACACGAAGGGTTATGTAATAATTCTAAAGGTTGTTTCTATTCAAAATAAATCCAAGAGCTCTAAAACGTGTCATTTCACATGACCTGTTGAAACATAAGCACTGATAGGACCGGCAGATAGTTTTAGGTCTGAACTCACGATGGCCCCACAGATAAACTCCGTGGTGAGGTCTTGCTTTTATCAGCTTCGCCGCCTGACTCGCCTCAGACAAATCCTGAAACGGAGGCATTTGGAGTCAGTCATCCATGCCTTCATTACCTCTCGCCTTGACTACGCAAACGCCCTCCTCGTTGGTGCTCTGGTCTCTGCCCTGAATCAGCTGCAGGTCGTCCAGAACACTGCAGCCAGGTTCTTGACGAATACACACCCACGTAGCCGTATTACCCCTGTCCTGGAACATCTTCACTGGCTCCCTGTCATTTTCAGAGTTCAGTTTAAGTTATTGACTTTTGTATTTAAAGCACTCAACGACCTGGCACCCCCCTATCTCTCTGACCTGCTCACTCCATATGTACCCGCGCGCACGTTTGAGGACAAATGTTTTGGAGCTCTGATGAGTCCAGAGGGCAGCAGTGAGACAAATGGTGTTCATGAGAGCAGCTTCCTTTGCCTGTGTAAAATCCCATCCGCAGATTCAATACTGAACGTGTGTTTTTAAGTATACATTAGAGCTGTTTTAATAACGTGTACTTAAATAAAACATTTTAAAGCATTCATCTCAAAAATAACAATGAAAAATGTACCTTCTCGTTACAGAAGGTAACTTGTTACAGAAGGTTCTTGTTACAATGTCATTTAAAAATTCGTGTCTTAAACGTTTTTATTTTGAAAGGCAAACCGTGCAGTCTTCCGGTCTGGGTCTTGCTCAGCACGTGCCGGCGCCCGGCAGAGCGACGAACTAAGCACAGGTTCTGATCGGTGCCGTGTTCCCTCTCTGAGCTCACCGGGAGGACTGTCAGCGGCCTGGACACACAGCACGAGCTCACCGGAAGTTCGTGTCAGGCCCGTTATCTCTTTAAAAGCACACGCCGTCCCCGTTAAGTAATCCGTTATTGCGCTGCTCAGCCCCCCCCCCCCCCCCGTCAGCTGGAACTTGGAGCGTGCCCCCCCCCCCCTCCCCACCCTTTAATCTACAGCGTTACATAAGAGACTTTTTCTATTTTAAATGGTTCTTTTTAGAGTGATGATTACAAATCCATCATGGACGCTGCAGAAGGGACAAAACCAAGTTTACTTATCTGAGATGTAGAATGTGTGGTTTTCATAGGCTGTAAGCCAAAATAACCACTTCACATAAGGGTCCCTTTATTATTGTTAAATGTGGTGCATTATTAGGCATTAATAAACTATTATATAAAGGATTAACAACTGCTTATCATGAAATGCATTACTAAGTAGACATCCCCCTGGCCCTTTGTCCTAACCTTAAGGACACTTAAAGGTTAACAATACCCTTAATACACTGTAAAAAGAAAAAGTTGATCCAACTTAAAAAATTGCTTCAATCGGTAACAAGCAATTTAATTAAATTCATCCAACTTAAATCATTAGTACAATTAGAATAATTTAAGTTGGATAAACTTAATTAAATTGCTTGTAACCAATTGAAGCAATTCAATTAGGTTGATTAAACTATTCTCTTTTTTCAGTGTAAAAGGACCCGTATTGTAAATTATAAAAATTATCAAATTATAACAAATTCAGGATTGAAATAACTTGCTTTGCATGTAATGAGTCTATTCAATTCATTTTGATAAAAACAAAATGTCGTTAAATGTCAGCAAAACAAAGTTTATGTTATTTGGAAATAAAGGAAATGGTAATGAGATCCACTTGACTGTTAATGAGATAGCCATTGAAGGAGTGTGTGAAATTAAGTTTTTGGGGATCTTGATTGATTATAAGCCGCACATAGAATGTGTGTGTTCTAAACTAGCTAGAAGCGTTGGGATAATAAATAAAACGAGGTATTCTCTACCACAAAAAGTACTACACACACTTTACTGTACAATGATATTGTGTCGAGGTATGGGGTAATACTTATAAATTAAATTTATTAAAGATTTGTGTACTCCAAAAAAGATGTCATGTTGGGTTGTAGTTTTTTGACCCACGGCATGCAGAATCACGCAACAGGCAGAAGGTAAGTAAAACTTGTTTATTTTTAGTTCGGTGGAGATGCAGATGAAGATCGGGATTCGGGAGGTTCTGATGAAGTTCTGAAGTAGAAAAGCAGAGTGAGTAGTTGCAGGTCAACGGGCACAACGCGTAATGTGAGTTGTCTTACGGTTTCCTGGTTGTTGGGGAGAGTTTGAGAGGAGGGCAAGTCGAGGCTGCCTGAGGTGGTCGGGTGAGAGGCAGAGGAAATGGCTGGGAGCCGAGCACCGGAGTCCAGGGTGTCCTGATGGCAGGTGAGGGTTGGAGAGCAGGCGGTCAGGGGCGAGCGACGGGCTGGTGAGCAGGATAGATCCGGTGAGTCTATGGCTTGATGATGGAAGCTGGCTGATGAACGGGAGGTACCTAATACTGAGTAATCATCCGGCACTGATGAATTGTCTCGACACTCCTTAAATCCCCTGACCACTGATGAGAAGATCAACAGCAGCTGCTCTCCGGACACGCCCACCTGCACACAGAAGAACTCAGCACAAAACAGGTGTTAACTCAGCACAGACCATGACAAAAGATAAGGTAAGGTAAGGATAATTACTGATTCAGGATTTAGAGATCACACGACGCCATTATTTTACAATTTAAGATTACTCAATTTTTTGACTTAATTCATTTCAAAACTGTCCTAGACCCATATAGCTGCCATGATGGGTGTACTACCGGGTAATTTGCAAAGGATGTTTAAAACAAAGACGGTTATCAACTAAGGGGCGTTCAAAACTTTATGTTTCCATTACATCGAACGACAGTGAAAAGTATGTGTGTATCTGTGTGTGGTATCAAACTGCGGAGCAAACTCGATGTGACTTTAAAATCATGTAAAAACATTATATTATTT
This sequence comes from Nothobranchius furzeri, assembly GCF_043380555.1. NCBI lineage: Eukaryota > Metazoa > Chordata > Actinopteri > Cyprinodontiformes > Nothobranchiidae > Nothobranchius > Nothobranchius furzeri. Next base: position 87,648,975 of record NC_091743.1, read on the forward strand.
AATGCAGTATAAACAACGTATAATTGACTCATACATAAACAGCAAGTGATATTTGATAGTGAATGATCTATTTTGTTTGTTTTGTTTTAATTTGTTCCTTCCTTTTCTGTAGATTCACGTGAACAACTGTTTTGTTATTGTACTTTATCATGTAGTATGCTGATGATAGAATGACCTGCATGAAAAAAATGTTCAACTTTGTATTTGCTACTGTGAACAAACGTTATTTAAGTTAAACGAAATGGGGCTGGACTAGATAAGCTTTTGCTTCTTCCAGTCCCCTCTCAAGCAGTTTTATGTTACTGAATGTTTTGTTTTGTTTTTCTGTTTGTTTTTTATTCATAAGCATATGTTAATTTTAATCCATATTTTGTCTTATTTTATGCACTAGGAATATGGCTGAGTGCATGTGCAGTTTAATGTTTTTTCAATGGTTTGAGATAAATAAAGGAAAAGAAAATTTAATGAAATTAACAGTTTATTGCCTTCTAGCCCGCGATTTTGAGAAGTCAAGTGGTCGCACAAGGCACGCTGTGCCGCGTCACGTCGCTGAGCGCTTCTTGGAAAGTCGAACAATAGTCACAGCATCTTGATAACCAGACACGGAGACAAACAGGGTAAAAGACTCTAAGTTTAGCAAATTTCAAATCCTTTCGTCTGGAGGAAAGAACCACTATAAATCTGGTCATGTGGTGAGTAGCAGCTACGCTAGGGGGAGGAGACTCTGTGGTGACGTCACAGCATATGTGAGATCCAGGGCGTAAGGCGAAGCGGGATAGACTTGCATTCCTTTTTTCATTCTTCCAGGGACCCATGAGCCTACTGGAAAGGGAGGAGACTTTTACCCCAAAATTCCACTATCTCCGCTCCGCCCCCGCCCTCCGCTGCCGCTCGCTTCCGAACTCAAATTTTACTATACCCGCTCTACAACGGCTCCGCCCCGGTGCGGAGACCTGAGGTGCGCAAACAGGCGTGCGCGGGATTTTCGAGATCTTGCGATACAGTCCGAGCAATAAACGCGGAAGTTAGATCCAAACACCCGTTGTGTGGGAGAAGCATCGGCATGAACTGTTTAATCTGCCCATCATTTGTGTTGAGAGATCAGCAGTGTTTGGATCAACAAAGGGCGACTACTTTGATAGTAGAAACTGTATTTATGGCTTATTTTTGTGCATTTAAAGTTCAGTCGCCAGTGATAGTTGTTAAAAGTTGTTAAACCTGTGCATATGAAACAAAAAACGCCTTTTGTTTATCGATTTATTGTGAAATAACGGAAGTTGTGCTTGCTCCCTTTCCTGTTGGGCGGTTGTGGTTTCTGTCCATTGACTGCGGAGATGCTCCGGCGTCCGGCAAAAATAGAATTGATCCTATTTTTGCCGGATGGCGGAACGGCGGGCGGCGCACGGCGCCGCACGGCCGCAGTAGTGGAACAGCTCTGATTGACCACAACGGGACCGTTTTTGCTGCGGAGTTCGTGCCGGAGCGGAGGTAGTGGAATTTTGGAGTTAGGGTGTTTCTCAATGCCAAGGAACCTTGGCTTGATGTCTTGGCCCAGCCCCGGTTGCCTAGAAGACTTTTTGTAAGCCATTACAGCAGCTGGACATAAAATGCTTTAATAGTTTCAACCTGCTTCAACACACCTGATTTCAATCAGCAGGTGATTAACCAGCTTCTGCAGAGCCTGATGAGCTGTTGAACAGGTGAATCAACCACTGAATCAGACGTGCTGGAACAGAGACATGCAGGATACCGGCCCTCGAGGATCAGGGTTCCCCACACCTGATCTAAAGGATGACACCTGTTGGTGTCACGGTGCACGGGTGAGTTGAGCGGAGGTGAGGATCCAAGCGCGGCAAAGAAGGCAGGCAGGCAGGAACGTTTAAAGGGTTTTACGTAATATTTTTTTATTATCATCCTGATAATATTTTACTCTCTTTGACATGGAATGTGCTACTACTAGTTTACCTATTGAATTAATTACAGATTCACTGGAATAAAAACAATAAAGTGTCTGTTATTTAATAGAACATCTCAGAGGTAATCACATGTAGCCAAAGAAACAGTGTGTGTGTGTGTGTGTGTGTGTGTGTGTGTGTGTGTGTGTGTGTGTGTGTGTGTGTGTGTGTGTGTGTGTGTGTGTGTGTGTGTGTGTGTGTGTGTGTGTGTGTGTGTGTGTGTGTGTGTGTGTGTGTGTGCGCTCTGTCTTCTCCATCCCCAGTGAGTCGTGGAGGATGGCTGCTTATACTGAGCCGGGATCCTCTGGAGGTTTCTTCCTGTTAAAAGGGAGTTTTCCTCTCCACTGTCACTGCATGCTTGCTTAGTATGAGGATTGCTGTAAAGCAGTAGCCTAGTGAACTAGACGAAATTCTTGCTTTGCAAAGTTTGGTCTAGGCATGCTCCATTGGAACTTCAGCAGCTCCTACCAGGACTCTGGCTAGCCAATCACAGCTCTCTAGAGGGGTTTCAAACACATAAAGAGCTGTGATTGGTCCATAGTGGTGGGCCAATCATAGTGCTCTATCTGCTTAGTGAACAAATCACAGAGCTTTATCCGCTTTGTGGGCCAATTAGGGCACTCTATATGCCTGGTGGGTGGGATGATGCAACAGAGTGAAACAAGAGTATGTCACATTCATTGTCCAGTGGAATGCGGAGATCAGTTGAAAGACAACGGTAGAACCCGCCCCACGACCGAGAGCCGTCAATGGAGCGTGGCCAGACTAAATAATACATTTATTTAGTCTGGCTTGCCAGGCTAGTAAAGCAGGGGTGTCAAACTCAAACTCACACGGGGCCGAAATGAAAATCTGGGACGAAGTCGAGGGCCAAACTTCATATATTTTTTTAAAAGTGACGGCAAATTTGCACATTTTCTTTATCAACATAAATGCAATTTTGAATCTTTTAATTTGGAAACAAACTTATTTTTGCATTAACACTGAATGTGGAATAACCAAATTACACACGAGCAAGTCCGGTTTAAATAAAACGCATCAGTGGTATTCATTACTTGTAGTATATTTAGCTTTTAAAAATGTTTTCAGATAATTATTTGTGTTTTCTTTTATCATGCTTGATGCTTTTATTACATTTAAAGATTTTACCATTCACGCTGAACAGTTGCTGCATTGTTTGAAGTCTCATGAGGAGACTTTAAGAATGCTGAGCCTTGGTCCTGACCTAATGTGACCCAAGGACATCTGCTGATTTGGACGACTGTCTGTCGCACATCGTGTGATTAGACACTGATTAGAAAAAATGAATGCTCTTTGTGTGAAACTTGTAACAATTACTAAAAACTGAGAGCTGTGATTTTCCCCACCCTTCAGTGTCAGCTCTCAGGCATGTACCTAGGGACCCGACCAGCTTGTAATAAAAGGACACGCTCGGATTTCAAAGGCAGAATGGTTTCGGAGGATCTGCTGGTGCAGTGGAGACTGTGCTGGTTGGACCTTATTTCCATTCTCCTCGGGCATAAAACAGAATTCTGACTTTTGTGTCTCTTTCCTTGTGTTGTGTATGATGTCTTAGGGGTTTCAACCTGACATTAATTTGGTCCTTCGAGAGCCGGATTCCATCATATTCAATGATTCCAGGCGACCGGGTGACTTTCAGAAGACTGTGGCCACAGCAGGACCTTCAGGTGAGAGTCCTTCAGACGTTTTTCGGGACTGGTCGTGTACCCCGTCTTCTGGAATCTGCGAATTGAAGGAACTCCGAAGGAGGGAGGCACAGAAGGGGACGACGGAGTCCTTATATTCCGTGAGTTTGTCTCACTTTAAAAAGTGTGACTTGTGGCAGTGTGAGCGTCCTGTCACAATGTCCCGATTGATCATGCGCCCTGGCTACTTGGCCCAGGGGATGTCCCTTTGGCTGACTGGTTAGAGCGTATGACTCTCACCCGGGAGTCCGGGCCCTCGTTTCTCTACCTTACCACAGACTGAAAGAAAGACCTGTGAGATTCTAGACCCTCACACAGGCAACAAAATAGTCCTAAAGTTAGGGGACGGATCCCTGGAAATATCCGTGATAAAATTAGGTCTTTAAACGGTGTGACTGTACGAGCATGACTGGATACTGAATTACCACTAGGTGACGCGGTATCTTTTAAAACAGGGAGAATAATATTGAGCGACCCTTGTGGATGCAAAAGTAAGAGTTCTCCACCTGAATGAGGTAGAAGCGGAATTATCACAACAGAACTTGGCTCAATCTCACGGAAAACCAGTGTTTAGAACCCCCTATGGGTTAGCCCCACACTGGTCCAAAACTTTAGAACGCTTTTAGAACAAATCACCAACATTTTTATAGCAGGAGCCTTTGTAGCAATTGTAATTACAATAATCCTCATAAGCAGGTGTGCACGTAAGTGGTCCGCAGGTGCGCGTGCGCTGTCAAAATAAACAATGCGCACCTGAAAAAAAGCTGCAGCACGCATTTGCGCACCTAAGATTTTGTGGAGGAAGGAAGACATTTCTGGAGCGTTTTAAAGATGTCCAAGAAGCAAGCTCCATTAAGTAATTATTTTGGTGTTCCTCCGCCTCCCAAAACACGTCAGACTGAGTCGGAACCGCAAAAGAAAAGAGTATTTGCGGAGAAATGGCTGCAGGAGGTCGGCTGGCTTCAAACAAACGATGAACGCACAGAGATGTGGTGCAGATTACGCCGTGAGAATCACTCCCTGGCAGACAAAAACAGCGCCTTTTACAAAAACTTCAATCATCCAGCGTTTGATAAAAGTTGTCCTCTGCTGTGTGTGAACTGGAGGAAGTCAGTCAGGATAGTGAGGATGATGATGATGAGGATGATGAGAGTCTGTAGAAATAAAAACGGCATTTATGCCATTTTAAAACTTCAGTGCTCTGAAATAGAAATTTTGTTAAATGCTTTAAAATGTATTTTATTTGATTTTTGTTATCACAAAAGCAGCTGTTTACACGTTGTGTTTTACATTCAGACAATTCTGTCATGTTATTTGAAAATTAGAAGGTTTAAGTGTCATCGTTCTCGGGTCTAGGTGAGTCCTCCTCCTCAATTAACAATCTTTGGGGTTCTGTGTTCCACAGGTGAGGAGCGGAGAGGTACCAGCTGTGCTGAGTTAATCATTTGGAGCTCGGGTTTAAAAGGAGGATGGAGACACTACTCGAAGCCGGATGATTACTCCAGTATTGGTAACGCCTGCCACTCGTACTTGTTTGCTCGTAGAAGTTTGACCTCGCATGTTTGGATTATTTGGATTTTGACCTTGGACTGTTTATTGGATTTCGATTTTGAGCTTGCTCCTGGAGCTCCGTCTGTCTGCCCTCCTAGGATTAACACCACAACCTTCACCAAACTCTGCTAAGAACCGCAAATCTTCATACACGGCTCATCCTCCTCCACCGCTCCTGCATTTCTCCTCTCTGCTTCCTCACCTCCCGTCCAGCTGGATCGCTACACTCGTCACCTTGGCACCCCGCTTGCCCCGCAGCTCGCTGAGCTAAGAACTCTGAACAATCGCCCACGGCATAATTCACTGGATTTCAGTGCTACTTTAGTTCCCGTTTGTGTAATAAAATACTTTAATTTCTTACCTCCTGACTCCTGAGCTGATTCTGCATGTCTTGGGTTAAACGCCTTCCACAAGCCATGACATTAAGTTAAGCTGGCAATATGTACCTGATGTACTTATTGTTTTCAGTCAGAATTAAAATGTGTTGCATCATCAACGCGTTACTCTGTTTTGTTCCTATTGTGAGTTGGGTTAAGAATTAAGTGCGTTAAAAAATGTGAGGACCAAGCAACAACCATAGGTTCTCCCCTGAGTACCAACCCAAAAATATTACGTGCGCCCCTGCTCATAAGCCTAAAATCCACAGGATATATGAAAGTATAAAAAACAGGCATAGACTCTAGATGACAGCAACAGTGGATATATACCTTAATGATTGGAAACGCGACAAAAGTCAAATGACCCGAACATCTGGTCAGAGTTTATTTATACCAAGAGATAAGAAAGTAAAGAAAGTGAGATCATGTGTGTGTGTGAGTGTGTGTGAGAGAGAGAGAAAGAAGTCAAGAATGTGTGTGTGTGAGTGGCTTGTGTGGGTGTGTCTGAATAAGTGAGCATGCAAAGAGGCATAGGGCAACACATATTACATTCTGTTGATTGAATCAATGATGAAGGATTAATAAACGTAAAAGTTCCACAACAATTCCACACCCATGAAAGAACTCCCAGGGGCTCGCTTTTAAGATGAAATCTGATTTCCTTCAGGTTAAAAAGTAAGGAGTGCTTTAAAATGTGTAGTAGTGTATACAAACAAGGTCTCGTTTCACTCAGCGTGGGCACGATCCAAGTCAAAGTTCAAGTACCCGCCCACACAATCTCAAACCTCATCTTGCTGATATGTGCAGAAATGCAGCACTGTCGGGACACGTTCGACCTAAAATGATTCCATGTTACTCAGTGATGCACATCAAGGCATGCAGACACCTACCACCTGAGGTGGTGTGTGTTCATTTTTTGTCCTCTTGTTTCCCCCACAGACGTAAAACACGCATGTCAGGTTGATTGTAAATGAACCTGACATTTTCTGATTCAAAAATTGACTTTTGCTATAAAATTTAATTACCTTAAACTTAACATTAATCTTTGGATTAAAAATAGACCAAACAGGTTGGGCTATGAACTTAGATCAATTACATAAGTATCCGGGATATTTATGTATGATACAAGCTTCATAGATTAATCTGCTTGGCCATTCTCAGAATCCAACAACTGAACAGCACCAGTGCTGATTCCAGTATGTAGTTAATCCTCCAGCTCCAATCAGTTGCTAAATTCAAGAATGATTGAATAAATCAATGTGAACTTCTTCTATGACTTATAATCTAGATAATCATTAAATAAACATTTGTGTATTACTACTTGCAGAAACAAAACTGATATCGTTAGACTCCTTAAGAGTCCGCCAGACGCACGGTTCCATCCTGGCTGTTGTGACCCGAGACTTCTCTGGACTGAAGAGTCGGTACCACGGTATTCTACAGCCCTCCGGTGCCAGCGGTCAGCCGACCCCTGCGACTTTCGGATCCACCAAGAGGGTCTCTCTGACTGGGTAAAGTAGACATGACAGATTGCGTCTGAATGTTCTTCTGATGAAAACAACTTTATAGATTAGAGCAAACCAAATTCTTTTCACCAGAACTCAGCTTACTTGGATAAGGAAGCTCTGACTGACATCATACCCACATAGGTTCCTTCAGCACGTTTAGTTACATCCACTCACAGTAAATGCTTAATTAATCAGTCATGTTTTAAATTGTTTGTAAAATAAATTCTTACTTTTATAAACCTGACTCTTTCTTGAAGTAACACGAAGTGTGGTTGATCGCTGAAAAAGCAAAGAACCTAGATCTTCTGAATTAAATCCTAAAATCTTCTGAATAATTACAATAAAGACCCTCGCAGGTTAATATTTTATATTTATATAGAATATTACATCTTCCTGGTCATAACAGATTAAATCACCAATTTGTCTATGGTACAAATGCTATATAATACATAAAAGCAGTTGTTAACACTTTATTTAATGGTTTATTAATGCTTAATAATGCACTAAGTAATGTTAATAAAGGGACCCTTATTGTAAAGTGTTACCAAAAGATCTAATTGTTTCCCTTCAGCTTCTGAAAAAATAAACCATTTATTTACAGTTTGTGATCCTAACAGATGCTTTTGTCCAAAGCGACTTGTGCAGATCAAACGTGTCCTCGTGAAAATCGCCCTGAGGAAAGTCTTTTCATGGATGGCGTTTTTGGTTTTAGACTTTTATTGCACATTTAAATTGTGAATTCAAATAAACACGAATGGAAAATGTTTCACGGAGAAGAAAGAGACCAAAGAAATCTTCATTTTTGAATTTTTGACTCAACTCAACTCTGCCTTTCTGCTGTAAACAACTATACCACCAGACGTTGTCTGTGAAGGTTCTCAGTCATCCAGGTCATTGTAGTCTAAGGAGCTTTGAAAGAAAAGCGTCTGGACTTCTTTGAGTTGCTCGAAGACGTTTCACCTCTCATCCGAGAGGCTTCTTCAGTTCTAAGGTCAAATGGTGGAGAGTCCCAGATTTAAACCCAGTGGGAGTTTCTTGGCTCTTTTAAAGGGAGAGCACCCAGCCACTGGTACAGATATGTGGATGACACCTGGGTCAAAATCAAAACACAAGAAGTGGAATCCTTCACTACGCACATCAACGCCGTGGACAAAAACATCAAGTTCACCAGGGAAAGCATAAAGGACAACTGCTTGCCTTTCCTGGACTGCGCTGTGCACCTTGAAGACAATGGCAACCTCAACATTGAAGTGTACCGGAAGCCCACACACACGGACCAGTACGTCCTCTTCGACTCACATCACCCTCTGGAACACAAACTTGGAGTAATCAAGACCCTACACCACCAGGCAGAACACGCTCCCTCTAAGCCGGAAGGGAAAAAGAAGGAACACACACATATAAAGGAATCACTTAAAACATGTGGCTATCCTAATTGGGCGTTTATAAAGTCAGCAAAGATGCACAGAAAAGAAGACCAGACACCAGCGAGGGAGGATAAGAAAGACAGACGCAACAACCTTGTCATCCCCTATGTAGCCGGTGTATCAGAGAAACTCAGGAGGGTTTTCTCCAAACACAACATACCCGTGTACTTCAGACCCAGCAACACACTCAGACAGAAACTGGTTCACCCGAAAGACAAAACTCCTAAACACAAACTGAACAATGTGGTGTATGCTGTACAGTGCAGCGAGGAATGCCCAGACCTCTACATCGGAGAAACCAAACAGCCACTTCACAAGCGCATGGCACAACATAGAAGAGCCACCTCCACGGGACAGGACTCAGCAGTTCATTTGCATCTAAAGGACAAAGGTCACTCTTTCGAGGATGCCAACGTTCACATTTTGGACAAAGAGGACAGATGGTTTGAAAGAGGAGTAAAGGAAGCCATTTATGTCCACTGTGAGCAACCATCTTTGAACAGAGGCGGTGGTTTACGACACCAACTGTCTGCCATCTATAATCCAGTTTTGAGATCCCTTCCCAGATGCCTCAACGCCCACGCATATCCTGGGCCATCTGACCTCAGGAATTCACATGATAGGGTGGGGCCAGGCTTCACAATGAGCTCACCTGAAACTCTGGCTGAATAGGACCCACACCCACGCTCACACCTGGGCTCATGTGTTTATGTAGAAGATCATCAGGGGGTCTTCTGTTCCCTCTTCGGGGGGAAACTCCCACTGGGTTTAAATCTGGGACTCTCGACCATTTGACCTTAGAACTGAAGAAGCCTCTCGGATGAGAGGTGAAACGTCTTCGAGCAACTCAAAGAAGTCCAGACGCTTTTCTTTCAAAGCTCATTAGACTATACCACCAGACAGACGTTTAAGCAACCAGTTACTGGCTCTGAATGACTTGTTTCTGTCTGCTGGCAGGAAGAGGCTTTTAAATGAATCTGGTAAACAACAACATGGCCTCATGTTGATGTGCAGTCAGAATTTCTCCCAAATCCATCCTTTCTTCCAGATGTGGACATGGGAAGTGCTGAACTATTGATGTATGCATAGAACGAGTTTCCTACAAACTGCTGCATTAAACCCAGGACTGTTGAGTGTTGCTCACCATTTTTATTCACTACAGGTAACAAAAAGTCGCTCATATCAGAGCAGCAGGCCTGTCTGCTAGGCCTCTTGGTGCGTACATCTGACTTTGTTCCAGAACCTGCTCGGAGACACTTGTCTAAACAGCAAAAGACTGCCTAGGGAGCTGCAAACACAAAGCCAGGCATTTGAAAGCACAGGAAGGGGGCAGAGAAAGAACGTCCAGTACCAAAGGAAGGAGTTGGACTCCAGCAGAGGAAGGAACTGAGATTAGATGAAAACTTCCCTGCTCCTACTCCCAGTCTCCGAATCAGGGCAGCAACAAACAACATGGATGCAAAAAGACCCTAAAGCCTAATTTATACTTCTCCATCAGAGAATGGACACGGAGAAAATGGATAAAGACGTTTTGCTCTCAGACTTCTCCGTCTCCTGGAGAGTGTTGCAAAGCAATTCCACGTCAGGACAGCAGAGGGCGAAGTGGTATCCTGTCATGATCCGGTCCAAGATGGTGCATTTACTGTTGTGTTGTATTCATGGACGTAATTTTGGGGGGGACAGGGGGGACATGCCCCCCCCCACTTTTTCCAAAGTCAAGGCTTGACCCCTGCACTTTTTACCATCCAAAAACAATATTACGCTATATTAAATCAACACTGGTTGAGCTCTAGCACCAAGCCGAAAGCAACCGTTTGTGTTGAAGCCGGTTTCCCATTAGAACATATTGTAAAGATACCCCCCCCCCTTCTAAAGTGAAAATTACGTCCTTGGTTGTATTTAAAATACTTTTTAACACAGACAAATTGGTCCCTCCTCCTCCTCCTCCTCTTCATGAACTCGCCACCCCTTAACCCACGTTTCCCGTCATTTCCATCCATGAATAAAACGCTTGCTGTGTATCCTTCCACTCCTCCAGTATGGCGTGAACTACACTTTATACTTATTGAAAATAACCAATAAGGAGTGATGATTCCATATAAATGTGAAATATGGACGTGTGTGTGGGTGTGTGTGTGTCGGGGGGGGGGAGAGGGGGGGCGTGTGTGTGTGTGTGGGGGGGGACGTGTATGTGTGTGTGTGTGTGTGTGGGACGTGTGTGTGTGTGGGGGGGCGTGGGTCTGTGTGGGTGTGTGTGTGTGTGGGGGGGGGGGGACGTGTGTGTGTGTGTGGGGGGGGGGGGAGACGTGTGTGTGTGTATGTGTGTGGGGGGGAGACGTGTGTGTGTGTGTGGGACGTGTGTGTGTGTGTGTGTGTGTGTGTGTGTGTGTGTGTGTGTGTGTGTGTGTGTGTAGGACGTGTGTCTCTGTGTGTGTGTGTGTGGGGGGGGAGACATGTGTGTGTGTGTGGGGGGAGGACGTGTGTGTGTGTGCGTGCGTGTGTGTGTGTGTGTGTGTGTGTGTGTGTGTGTGTGTGTGTGTGTGTGTGTGTGTGTGTGTGTGTGTGTGTGCTCTGTCTTCTCGATCCCCAGTGAGTCGTGGAGGATGGCTGCTTATACTGAGTCAGGATTCTCTGGAGGTTTCTTCCTGTTAAAAGGGAGTTTTCCTCTCCACTGTTGCTACATGCTTGCTTAGTATGAGGATTGCTGTAAAGACACTGACACTAGTCAGTGACTTAATGCAATTTGCTGGGTTCCTTATATAGGAAACATTATTTCTGATTGGCTTAATGAACTGACCTGAATTGGAATGTTTATTATGTGAAGTGCCTTGAGACGACTCTTGTCGTGATTTGGCGCTATATAAATAAAATTGAATTGAATTGAATTGAAATATCAACCTGATTGATCTTTGGATGTTTCATCAGAAAATTCTAGTCACGTTTACTTTTTCAGGGACCATAAACACACTTTGTATTAATCAGTATATAGTTTATAAAATGAATTTAATAATTCTTCCTAAATCAATAATTTATACGTGACAAGGTGTGAATAATGAGATGTGACGTGGTGGATGTGAGGTGATATAATGTGATGTGATGGAAACTAGATGTTGTAGCAACCGTTCTTTGTGTCTGAGAGAATTTGTGAAGTCTGAGTGTAAAAGAATTTGGTTGTTTGGTTATAAACTAGAGAGTTGGTTGTTCATGAAAGCCATCAGACACAATCTGTGGTGTCTACTACCCTTGTGGAGACCCCCAGTTCAGATCCAGACTGTCAGAAGTCGGGTGAACCTCGACCTCAAGTCTCCAAAGCCCGCAGTTTAGCTCTGATACGACCCGTCCAGTCTTGAGATATCTCCAGGTCACAACAGGAAGCTGGAATGCTCGTTAGTGTCCAAGGTGGATGTTTGGCTCTTAGAAGAGCCGTTTGTCCCCTCATCAAGCTCCAGCCAAGCCCTGTTTCCCTGGCAACCACAATCAGCTCCATTCATCTCACCTGTTCTTGTAATCAGCTCATCCCACACACCTGCTCCCTCTGCTATTTAACTCCCAGCCTGCTCTCCAACCATTGCCAGATTATTGAACGCTCCTTGCTAGTAAATCTTCCAGCCTTGTACCCTGCCTGATCTCAGCCTCCGGACCTCATTTTCACTCCTGACCCCTGCCTTGAACTCTGCCTGCCACCACGACCCTCGCCTGTCCGCTACCTCGTCTCCAGCCTGTTCCCTGCACCTGCTTGTCCGATCTGGTTTTTGACTCACGCCTCCTCTCCAACTCTGTCTCCAGCCTCACCCTCCTCTGGTAACTCCACATCTAATAAAGACTTTTTATTTAACTTTTACTGTGTTTGGCGTCATCACGGGTCTTCCGAGTTCTGATCGTGACAGTTTGAGTATTTACCAACATCCCTCAGAAGCCACGCCTTCTTCAGATACAAAAGGTTTTTAACACGTTGTGAATGAGAATCTTTAAAACTCTCATGTGAGGCGAATATTAACCTTAATGAGTATCTTATTGTAATGTGTATGAGTGTAAACAATGATTAACTTGCTAAATCAAACACATCGTGATTTGTGGTATAAATGGATCATTGGAAGAACAATATTCATTTTAAATTCACTGATTTAAGCGCAGATTATTCAAACATTTCATTTAAACATCTTGTTCATTCATCACATATGATTATTTAAGCTTGTGAGTTGTAAAGTCATGGAGGCTTCACTTATTCAGAGTGAAGAATGTTGATGTCTGGCGTCTGATGAAATAGCTCGGCGCCGCCTCGTTGTTCATCATATGAGGATCCTAAAGTAAAAACAGGCATGAAGGCATCAGGAACCTGCTGCTCCTGCACGTCAACACAACAAAACAGAGTCAGGTCTACTTGATGCCGGGGAACTTTCTCCTGATCTCCTCCACAAACACAGGAAGATTGTGGATCTTGTTCTTGTTGATGCACACGGTGGTGACACTCGGCATGTAGGGAAACTTGATGTGAGACGTGTAATTATTGCAGTCCAGAATCAGAGTGCTGAGCTTCTCCAGTCTTCCCAACAGAGCCAGGTTCCAACGAGAGCAGAATGCAGGAGAAGAACATGGAACCACAACAGGACTTCACCTCTTCCTCTGACACTCCAACCACCACAAATGTTCTCTTCATTAGCTATCTTCTACCGTTCCTTCCTATGACTCATCACAAAGCCACTTTCCTCTGATATCAGTGTTATTGTTTTTAACGAAAACACTGATTGTTGACTAGTCACATTTATAAAAGCGGACCGTGACCACCAGTGTTGGGAAAGTTACTTTAAAAAAGTAATTAATTATAGTTACTAATTACTTTGTCAAAAAAGTAACTCAGTTACTAACGGAGTTAAGAGATTATAAAAGTAACCAATTACCAAGAAAAATAACTGCTTAGTTACTTTTTTCATTAAAGAATGCAAGAAAAATGGGTTACTTGAACTTACTTAATTTACTATAAATTACTACAATAGTGAAATATAAATGACTAATGACTGGAACATAATAAAATGTATGTCCAAATGTTTTTTATAAACCTGAATAAATAAATAAGCACTTAACAGGAGGAACTACTAACAGGAACATTACACTAATCTAGACAATTAAAAGGTCACTGTGTGACATTTAACAAGACCCCAATCAGCTAAAATTTATAATTGCAAATAGAAACACCTGTTAAGGTTCCCGAGCCTTTAAATGGTCTCTCTTGGAGCTCCCCCCGTCTCCTGCGCATCTTTGGGGGGCGGATCTGTGGTCCCTCACACTCTCTATTGGACGCTCCTATAGAGAAACCTTAAATAAACAAGCGCGTGTACACACACAGGTGCTCACATGGTGCTCTCAAAAGTATGGGCTTGGGCACGTTAAACACATGTCTTAAGACTATGGTGGGCACTTAATGCACTGATTTATCATCGTGATTCTTCAGTTAAGCAATGTTGATTATATATTTTTTCATCAAGTCGATGCAGTGATAGCTAGATCTTGTTGTATTGTTGTTGTGTCCCTTTTTTTTGTCCTTTTGCTTTTTTTTGTCTTTTTCTGCAGGTCTAGAAGCAGACTCTTGTTCATTATGGTTTATTTTTGTGGAACCCCCCCCCCCCTCTCTCTCTCTCCCCACCTTTTCTTTTCCTTTCTCTTTCACCTCTGTCTCCGTGTCTGGTCGGAATTACAATGCATTCAACAACAATAACAATAAAGTTTTAAGTATCAGGCGTGACATTAAAAGCAAACGCTTTGATGCGCCACCTGAGAATAAATCTGTAAGGCTTGTCACCAGCATTCAGACATCAATTCTGCTTGCTTCACAGCCAGACAGGACACGGTAAAAAAAAGGTCTCTCAGTCTAGTTAAATTACAGAAATGAATGTAATTTTGCACAGTATTTTAATTTTTCCAGCTTCACATAATTGTCTGTTATTAGTAGCATTTCTGTTGCTGCTAATCTAGTAACGGTTAAATAAATAAATAAAATCCTTTAAAATGACACTAGAAGAGGCACAAGCCTGATGGAGGACTCACATTTACAAACTTGGGTCAGACCCAACCACAGAGCAGCTGAAGCTGGGGCTGGGTGGTAAACACTAGGGATGAGCGAGTACACCACTATCTGTATCTGTACTCGGAGTGGGCATGGCCTAACACGGAAGTGGGTGTAGTTTAACCGGAAGTGGGTGTGGTTTACATCAATACTTTCAGTCCGATCAGAAGTTGCTATGTGTATTGTTTATTTGAAAACTATTTACAGAGCAGCCTCAGAGTTGAGATGAAATGTTTTTGATCACAATAGTAAAGGAACTATTACAGAACAAGTTTTTCAATAAAATCAGAACATTAATATTTAAGTACATGAATTAAGAGAGAGAGAAGAAAAGATATTTTCTATAGCGCCTCAAGATAAAAATCACGGGGCGCTTCACAAAAACAAAACTTGTAAAA